>NC_045448.1:74668227-74787834 GCF_002776525.5 Piliocolobus tephrosceles | reverse complement strand
TCTTTCTTTCTTTCTTTCTTTCTTTCTTTCTTTCTTTCTTTCTTTCTCTCTTTTTCTTTCCTTCCTTCCTTCTTTCTTTCTTTCTTTTTTTTTGAGATGGAGTCTCGCTGTGTCACCCAGGCCTGGAATGCAATGGCACAATCTTGGCTCACTGCAACCTCAGCCTTCTGGGTTCAAGTGATTCTCATGCCTCAGCCTACCAAGTAGCTGGGATTACAGGCGTGTGCCACTATGCCTAGGTAATTTTTGTGTTTTTAGTAAAGATGGGGTTTCCCCATCTTGGTCAGGCTAAAAAGATCAGTAATATTTATGTTCTTATGGGGCATGGAGTGAGGCAGGCATACAATGAATAAGAGACTAAGAAAAAGAATGTGATACTGAGAGCCCATGAAACAATGGATATGGAAAGTTTAGAGGTCAGAGAATGGCCTACAGGTCATATGACTGGTGATAAGACTGGGTGTGATAATTTGCAGATTCTGTCCCCAGCATGCTGTGGGGAGGAGGCACCTTAGAGTTCCTTGAACCTAGCAACAGTGATTAAAGAGGGAAAGGAAATACACATGCCCATCTTTTAAGGAACCTAACCCTCCATCCCTCTGCAAAATTTTGGAAATTTTCTTTTCCCAGAATGTGAACTTTCAGGAATGAATTGAAACTGCCTTTGCAAACATTGTCAACAGCAATCTAATGATTAGTTAGATCACTTTATTAATGATCTGATCTAACCAACTTCATCTTGGTTTTTAACTTCCAAACTGCCCTTGGTCATTCCTGGGCATGGGCCAAACTATCCTTGAAAGACCCAAACTTTCTGGGAGGCTGATTTGAGTAATAATAAAACTCCAGCCAGGGGCAGTGGCTCACACCTGTAATCCCAGCACTTTGGGAGCCCGAGGCGGGTAGATCACGAGGTCAGGAGTTCGATACCAGCCTAGCCAACATGGTGAAACCCCATCTCTGCTAAAAATACAAAAACAAACACAACAAATTAGCCAGGCATTGTGGTATGCACCTGTAATCCCAACTACTCAGGAGGCTGAGACAGGAGAATTGCTTGAACCTGGGAGGCGGGAGGTCACAGTGAGCCACTGCACTTCAGCCTGGGCGTCACAGCAAGACTCTGTCTCAAAAAAAAAAAAAAAAAAAATTCCAGTCTTCCGTTTAGCCAGCTCTCTGTATATTAAACACTGTCTGTATTGTACTTCTCCTGTGTCTTGATAAATGGGCTGTATCTAGGCAGCAGGCAAGATGAGCCCACTGGGCAGTTATAAAACCAATGTGTGAACGTTATTATATATTTTTAATATGCTTCACAAAAGGACCTGCTTCTATGCTCCCACTCTCTTAAAATATCATTTATTTAGACTAGGTAGGGTGGCTCATGCCTGTAATCCCAGTACTTTGAGAGGCTGAGGTGGGAGAATTGCTTGAGCCCAGGAGTTCAAGACCAGCCTGGGCAACATAGTGAGACCCTATCTCTACAAAAAATAAAAAACTTAGCCAGGCATTGTGGTGCACACCTGTGGTCCCAGCTATTCGGGAGGCTGAGATGGAAGGATCACTTGACCCTGGGAGGTTGAGGCTGCAATGAGCTATTATTGGATTACTGTACTCCATTGTGAGTGACAGAGATTCTGTCTTGGCCGGGCGTGGTGGCTCACGCCTGTAATCCCAGCACTTCGGGAGGCTGGCGGATCACAAGGTCAAGAGATCGAGACCATCCTGGCCAACATGGTGAAACCCTGTCTGTACTAAAAATACAAAAATTAGCTGGGCATGGTGGTACATGCCTGTAGTCCCAGCTACTCGGGAGGCTGAGGCAGGAGAATCGCTTGAACCTGGGAGGCAAAGGTTGCAGTGAACCAAGATAGCGCCACTGCACTCCAGCCTGGCAACAGAACGAGATTCTGTCTCAAAAATAAAAATAAAATAATAATAATAATAATGAAATAGGCTGGGCACGATGGTTCACACCTCTAATGCCAGCACTTTGGGAGGCCAAAGTGGGAGGATCACTTCAGCCCAGGAGTTTGAGACCAGCCTGGGCAACATAGTGACACCCCGTGAAAGGAAAATGAATCTCAGCCCCTAAAATCACTAAGCGAGGGGAAAGTCAAGCTGGGAACTATGTCAGGCAAACCTGCCTTCCAATTTATTCCCCAATAAGATAGCTACAAAGATTTTAAAAAGCTGCATATCCTCCTCACAATTTGCCCACAGGGAAATTCCTTGTGAGTCTCAAGATCTTTACCCGAAAACAGTTCTATTGAATTTCACCCTGGCAATGTAAATTGATAGATGATCTTCACACATGCAGGACAGAAAGTCATCTCTCTGCTTACCTGAGACAAATGCATATCTGATTGCTTCCTCTGCTCTATTGTTTTTGTTTTGTTTTGTATTGTTTGTTTTTGTTTTTTTGAGAGAGAGTTTCGCTCTTGTTGCCCAGACTGGAGTGCAATGGCATGATCTCAGCTCACTGCAACCTCCGCCCCCTGGGTTCAAGTGATTCTCATGCCTCAGCCTCCTGAGTAGCTGGGATTACAGGTACCCACCACTATGCCCAGCTAATTTTTATATTTTACTAGACATGAAGTATCCCCATGTTGGCTAGGCTGGTCTCGAACTCCTGACCTCAGGTGATCTGCTCGCCTCAGCCTCCAAAGTGCTGGGATTTCAGGCGTGAACCACTGTGCCTGGCCTCCCCTATTGTTTATGTAAAAATGCAGATTCACTGAGCCAGACTAAATTGCGTATTCAGTGAAATGCTGATCAAGGACTCAAAAGAATGCAGCCTTTTGTATTGTATCTACCTATGACCTAAAAGCCTCCCCACACCAGTCCCCACTTTGAATTGTTCCATCTTTTGGGACTGAATCAGTGTACATGTTACACATATTGATTGATGTCTCATGTCTCCCTAAAATGAATAAAAGTAAGCTGTACCCTGACCACCTTGGGTACATGTAATCAGGACCTTCTGATGTGGCTGTGTCATGGGTACGTGCTTAAGCTTGGCAAACCAAACTTTCTAAATTGATTGAGACCTATCTCAAATATTTTAGGTTCACATTCTGTCTCTAAAAAACATTTAAACATTAGCTGACTGTGGTGGCATGCACCTGTATTGAAGTAGCCTCCTTGTCTGGGGTAAAACCCCAGGTTCATTGCCTCACAGCCACAGAGATCAAGGACGTGGACACACAAAGAGTGAGGTTAAGAACGGGAAGTTTAATAGGCAAAAGAAAGAGAATAGCTCTCTGCTACAGAGCGGGGTCCCAGAAAAATGGGTTGTCGATCTGAGGTGAAATACAGAAGGTTTTATAGATGAGCTGGTTGGGAAGTGGTGTCTGATCTACATAGGGCACAAAATACTGGTTAGGACCAGTTGAGCCATTTGTATGGGGCACAATTTTCTGGCAGCCCCCACCCTACTCTTTTATTATGCAGGCGGGTTTTCAGCCTAAGCTGCGCCGTGTTGCCCACTTCTTTCCTACTATACATGTGCTAACAAAAAGGAAGATAAAGCTTCCATGATGGATATGCCTGGCCCCCAGATAGCCCTTTTCTATTGGCACAGCTGCCAGCATTCCCCTGTGCAATGTTCCAGCTTGCTTACCTATGTTTGCAGCTAAATTTTTCAGGCTGTTTTTTGTTAAGAGAAAAATAATTTCTTGGACTGCTTTTTGTTAGAAGGGAAGCTCTGCTGAGGACTCATTTGCCCTCACTATCTGCCTAAATAATTTCTTTCTACTCCCTGTATCAGTCTCAGCTACTAGGGAGGCTGAGGCAGGAGAATGGCTTGAGCCCCAGATGCACCTTGTGCCACTACACTCCACCCTGGGTGACAGAGCAAGAACCTGTTTCAAAATAATGATAAAAATAAAATAAAATCTCCTCTGTTTAACAAAAATATTTTATGCCCCAATTTTAGTCCAAATTCTGTGAGGTGGAGGTGGTTAAGCCTGTCTATATCCCACCCCAGCTAGTCTTTCTGCCTCGTCTTTCTTTGCTCTGCCTTCTATACTCTAATCATACTCTGCATTTCTGCATAGTGCTCGATTGCACTCCTTTCTCTGCTCCCTGTACCCCTACCCTGCCTGACTTAAAAGCCTGGCCTCTAGACCTCCACTTTAAGTGAACCCGAATGATTCATATACAAATAACCAGGAATCAGGACTGCATACCGGCAAAATAAACTCTTTGCTCCAACACAAAACAGACAGACAGAATGAATTGCATTTTCCTCTGGGCTATTGTAGCATGTAGGAATACTCCTATTTCAACCCTCAGAACATCTTGATGTTGTTTGTGCACCTGTCTATCTTCAACAATAGTGGATGTACGCTTATTTAACCAAGACGATTTATATCTCATGATTCATCTCATTCATCTTTAGCGTGAAAGCAGACAGCACATTAATGACCAAACATCTTTTTTTTTTTTTTTTTTTTGAGGTAGAGTATTGCTCTGTCACTCAGGATAGAGTGTAGTAGCACGATCTCAGCTCACGGCAACCTCCGCCGCCCAGGTTCAAGCGGTTCCCCTGCCTCAGCCTCCTGAGTAGCTGGGATTACAGGCGCCCACCACCACACCCAGCTAATTTTTATATTTTTAGTAGAGACAGGGTTTCACCATATTGGTCAGGCTGGTCTCGAACTCCTGACCTCGTGATCTGCCCACCTCAGCCCCAAAGTGCTGGGATTACAGGCCTGAGCCACCATGCCGGCCTTTTTTTTTTTTAAGACAGAGATTGAGGTCTCGCTCTGTCACCCAGGCTGGAGTGCAGTGGCGCGATCTCAGCTCACTGCAACCTCCGTCTCCTGGGTTCAAGCAATTCTCCTGCCAGTGACAGGGCCCCTCTGTACATCTTCATGAACCAAGGGGCATGAAAGGCAGCTGCTTAAGGATCCCGTGTTTGGAGAACTCTGACCTGAGAATTTGGGCTTAGGTGCCTCTTCAACTCTTGTTTGTTGCCTTGAACCAAGGATGCCTTCAGTTTGAGGGGCACCTCTGGATTTAGGAAGAGTCAGTGTGGTACCTAAGTAGATGCAAATAGATTTTCTTCTAATTTCAAGGAAAAGTAAGGAAATCTTTTTTTTTTTTTTTTTTTTTTTTTATTGAGACGGAGTCTCGCTCTGTCGCCCGGGCTGAAGTGCAGTGGCCGGATCTCAGCTCACTGCAAGCTCCGCCTCCCGGGTTCACGCCATTCTCCTGCCTCAGCCTCCCGAGTAGCTGGGACTACAGGCACCCGCCACCTCGCCCGGCTAGTTTTTTGTATTTTTTAGTAGAGACGGGGTTTCACCGTGTTAGCCAGGATGGTCTCGATCTCCTGACCTCGTGATCCGCCCGTTTCGGCCTCCCAAAGTGCTGGGATTACAGGCTTGAGCCACCGCGCCCGGCCAGTAAGGAAATCTTACTTATTTAACACGATAGAAAAGGGGACAGGGAGTCAAAGGGTGAGGAAGAAGGGCACTACGTTTCTGGACTATTGATCATGCATCAGGCACTGTGCTAGATTCTTCCCCTACATTTACTCATAATGCTAACATTCCTGTGAGGTCAATACTGTATCATATTATCTCTATATTAAAAAAGAAGAGACAGATTCACAAAGTTAAAGTAATTTGCCCATGGTCACGCTAGTAATGGCAGTGCTAGGATTAAATACAAGCCTGTCTTCATCCAAAATCCATGTTCATCCACAAAACCTGACTAGTACTGTTGTTAGTTCTGGTTGAAGACAAGGCATTTGGCAGAACACATTGGCCAGAATGCAGGAGAAGGAACCTCTGACAAGGTCACAGAAGACTTAAGGAAATGATTCACACTGAAGGTTACACTCTAACAAACCTTTTTCTTTTCCTGTCCCTCTCCTTCTCCTTTCCCCTCTCTTCCCCTTCCCTCCCCCTCCTTTTCCTTCTTTTCCATCTTCTTTGTTTTCTTCCTCCTTTTTCTTCTTTTTTGCCTGCTAAAACAAGGCCCAGCGCAGTGGCTCAAGCCTGTAATCCCAGCACTTTGGGAGGCCGAGACGGGTGGATCACGAGGTCAGGAGATCGAGACCATCCTGGCTAACACACAGTGAAACCCCGTCTCTACTAAAAAATACAAAAAACTAGCCGGGCGAGGTGGCGGGCGCCTGTAGTCCCAGCTACTTGGGAGGCTGAGGCAGGAGAATGGCGTGAACCCGCGAGGCGGAGCTTGCAGTGAGCTGAGATCCGGCCACTGCACTCCAGCCTGGGCGGCAGAGTGAGACTCCGTCTCAAAAAAAATAAATAAAATAAATAAATAAATAAAACAACTCTTGGCTGGGCCCGGTGGCTCATGCCTGTAATCCCAGCACTTTGGGAGGCTGAGGCCAGCAGATTGCTTGAGCCTAGGAGATTGAGACCAGCCTGGGCAACATGACAAAAACCTGTCTCTACTAAAAATAGAAATATGTGCTGAGTGTGGTGGTGTGCACCTGTAGTCCCAGCTACTCAGGAGGCCAAGGTGGGAGGATCACCTGAGCTCGGGAGGTGGAGGTGACAGTGAGCCGAGATCATGCCACTGCATTCCAGCCTGGGTGACAGAGTGAGACCCTGTCTCAAAAATTTAATTTAGTTAATTTTTAAAAGCCAAACAACTCTTATTAAATTTTACCATCTATGAAAATGTTGGGCTGGGTGTGGTGGCTTATGCCTGTAATCCTAGCACTTTGGGAGGTCAAGGTGAGAGGATTCCTTGAGTCCAAGAGTTCATGACCAGCCTGGGCAACATAGTGGGCCCTTCAAAAAATACAAAACTTAGCCAGGTGTGGTAGTGTGTGCCTATAATCCCAGCTACTCAGCCAAGCAGGAAGATGGCTCGAGTGTGGGAGGTTGAGGCTGCAATGAGCCATGATCACATCACTGAACTCCAGCCTGGGTGACAGAGTGAGACCCTGCCTCAAAACAAATATATAAAAATAAAAATTTTGTATGATTGTTTTATGAAACAGAGATGATGTTTACCAATGTGCTTGAAAATAAATTATTCTGACAGTAGCACCAAAAGTTGTTTTGGAGATTATTGTCCAACTTCCTTCAGTACTTAGATGCCAATTGATCATGCTTTTGTTTATCATCTTACAATTAATTACAAGTGAATTGTAGCCTATAATTTATCATGAGAAAAGTTCTACAAAGTTATTAGTCCTGATTTTATTAAACTGAACTGTTTAATTTTTGGGGGGGGGGACAGGGTCTCGCTCTGTTGCCCAAGCTAGAATGTAGTGGTCCCAACACGGCACAATGCAGCCTTGACCTCTTGGGCTCAAGTGATCCTCCCACCTTGGCCTCTCAAAGTGCTGAGATGACAGTGATGCAGGATTTTTCTTGGTCACTTTGCCAGCCAGGGACCTCCGTGGCCAGTGTCATCCCTGCCTGGGCCCCAGTTGGCCCCAGGCCTGCCACAGGAGTCACCTGTCCACTTGGCCAGCTAGGCTGCACCTGGCTTGCACACTGGCCCAGATCCTGTGCTGGCTGCAGGATCCATGCTCATCCCACAACTGTTCTGGGCATGCCCCAGCCCGCCTGTGTTATAGCTCATATCCACATTTGGCAATTCCTGAGTTCTTGTCCTGAATCCAGGAAGAATGAGGTTACGCTGACAGTGGAAGGGTGAGGAGGGTGGAGAAGAATTTTATTGAGTGACAGAACAGCCCTTAGTTGAGAGGAGATGACAGGGTGATCCCCCACCCAAAGTCAGATGGTCTCCCTCCCAGTATGGCTGGTTGCAGGGCTTTTATGGGCTCTGAATGGGGAGTGTGTGCTGATTGGTTTGTGAGTATGCAAAAAGGGTAAAACAAACGCACCACTCAAAGGTGGGCATGACAGTGTAAAACACCAATTAGGAAAAGGTATGTCTATGTAAAATAGGTGAAGGGTGGGAATCAATCAGAGGAAACCTTACCAAACAGGAAGAGAGGCTCTCAATCCAGTCCATGGATTTACCTGGGACTCGTAGCTTGATTTTCAGGCTTTAAAACTGTCTTTGGTTTGAAGGTTGGGTTTCACCAAGGACCTGCCCCTGTCTGCCTAGGCATTTGTCTGCCTCCTGCCACTATCAATGATCCACATTCAGCATTTTAAAGTTAGTAGCAATATTGGGAGAAATGATTTGCTGCAGAGAACAACATAACTAACAGGTAGCCCTTACTATGTACTAGTCACTGTACCAACTGCTTTATGCTTAGTAACTCACTTCATCCTCACAGTGACCCTATAAAGCAGTATACTACTACTATTCCCATTCTACAGAAGAGGAAATTGAGGCACAAAGAGGTTAGTAACCTCACATAGATAGTAAATGGCCAATCTAATTTTCAAATCCATTTTCTTTCTTTTTTAAGATACAAGAGAAATGATCATTTTTGAACTTTAAGAGAAAAGGAAAGAAGTTAACAACACAAACTTTAGTTTCTGATAAATAATAATAGCCAGTATGACAGAAAACAGATAAAAAGTACAACATTAACAAAATCATAATAATAACCAACATATACCAGTTACTGTTCTGAGCATTTTACATGCATTATTTAATCTTCACATCAGTCCTACTCTTATTCCTTTTTTGCAGATGAGGAAACTGAGGCACAAAGAGGTTAAATAACTTACATTAGTTACACAACTAGTGAGTTAGAGTTAAGACAACAAAGGAAAATGACAAAAATATAAAAGTAGAGGCATTTTGGATGGTCGCAGTGGCTCTTGCTTGTAAGCCCAGCACTTTGGGAGGCCGAGGCAGGTGGATCACCTGAGGTCAGGAGTTCAAGACAAACCTGGCCAATGTGGTGAAACCCTGTCTCCACTAAAAAATACAAATATTAGCTGGGCACGGTGGCATACACCTGTAGTCTCAGCTACTTGGGAGGCTGAGGTGGGAGAATTGCTTGAACCTGGGAGGCCGCAGTTGCAGTGAGCCAAGATTGCGCCATTGCACTCCAGCCTGGGTGACAGGGCAAGACTTTGTCTCAAGGAAAAAAAAAAAAAAAAGAGTAGAAACATTTTAAAACTGCAGAGTGGGCCAGACGCAATGGCTCATGCCTATAATCCCAGCACTTTAGGAGGCCAAGGTAGGCAGATCACTTGAGGTCAGGAGTTCAAGACCAGCCTGGCCAACATGGTGAAACCCCATTTCTACTAAAAATTAGCCAGGCGTGGTGGTGCATGCCTGTAATTCCAGCTACTCAGGAGGCTGAGGTGGGAGAGTTGCTTGAATCCAGGAGGCAGAGGGTGCAGTGAGCTGAGATCACGCCATTGCACTCCAGCCTGGGCGATGAGAGCAAGACTCCGTCTCAAAAAAATAAAAAACTTCAGGGTGATTGGGGTTTCCCCATGGTTGAAAACAATATTAGCCAAATTTTTGTCACCAATATGAGCCAAAATTTTGGCATCACATCTCACTCAAAAGTGCACCTTCAGGCCAGGCACGGTGGCTCACGCCTGTAATCCCAGCACTTTGGGAGGCCAAGGCGAGTGGATCACCTGAGGTCAAGAGTTTGAGACCAGACTGACCAACATGGTGAAACTCCGTCTCTACTAAAAATGCAAAAATTAGCTGGGTGTGGTGGCATACGCCTATAATCCCAGCTACTAGGGAGGCTGAGACAGAAGAATCGCTTGAATTTGGGAGGCAGAGGTTGCAATGAGCTAATATCACACCACTGCACTTCAGCCTGGGCGACAGAGGGAGCCTCTATCACAAAAAAAAAAAAAAAAAAATGCACCTTCAGAGAAAGCTACTTTGTAGTCAGAGAACTACAGGCCATGCCTGGTAATACAGATTGCCATCTGTGCCCTTGATTCCGGCCTGAATCCCTCCCCCTACACCAACGTCTTTTGTGGGTATTCACTTCTGCACCACTGCAGTGGAGTGTGACGATGAGAATGCTGTCAGAGGACTTTCCCAACATCACCACATTTATCAACTTCCCCCTTCCGTCCTCCTCTTACAGGAACTTTCAAGATCATTGAATAGATCCTTCTTAAACACTCTTCTCTTGCTTTTGTAATACTCCTTCTTAGTTTCCCTTCCGTTTCTCTGACTGCATCTTCTCAACCTCCTTTGTCTGTTTCTTCCCTTGTGGTCTTTAAATGTCAGAAGTCTGGGCCAGGCGTGGTGGCTCACGCCTGTAATCCCAGCAGTTTGTGAGGCCAAAGCGGGCAGATCACGAGGTCAGGAGTTGGAGACCAGCCTGACCAACATGGTGAAACCCTGTCTTTACTAAAAATATGAACATTAGCCGGGTGTGATGGTGTGTGTCTGTAATCCGGCTACTCAGGAGGCTGAGGCAGGAGAATTGCTTGAACCTGGGAGGCTGAGGTTGCAGTGAGTCGAGATGGCGCCACTGCACTCTAGCCTGGGTGACAAAGTGAGACTCTATCTCAAAAAAAAAAAGAAAAAAAAAAAGGTTGGAGAAGACCAGCCTGGCCAACGTGGTGAAACCCGTCTCTACTAAGAATACAAAAATTAGCCGGGCGTGGTGGCATGTACCTATAATCCCAGCTACTCGGGAGGCTGAGGCACGAGAATTGTTTGAACCCAGGAAGCAGAGGTTGCAGTGAGCCAAGATTGCGCCACTGCACTCCAGCCTGGATGAAAGAGCAAGACTCTGTCTTGAAAAAAATCTATATATATGTATATATAATATATATAGTAAATATATGTATATATAATATATAGTAAATATATATATGTATATCAGAAGTCCTCAAGGCTCCATTTTGGCACCTCTTCCTTTTTACCCTCCCCTCAGCTATTTTACACACTTCCATGGCTGTAAATATCTATATGCTGATAACTCCCAAGTTTATATCCATCCATCCAGGCCTCTTCTTTGAGTTCCAAATCTGTATATGCCTGTACAGTCTAACATTTCAGAGTTAATGCATCCAAAACAGACTACTGATGTGCCCCTAAAGCTGCTTTCTTCCCAGTCTTTTCCATCTCAGTAAATGGGAACAACCAGCTACCAGTTGCTTGTGCCAAAGACACAGGAATCAACCTTGCCTCCACATCCAGCTCTTCATTGAGACTTGTGTATTTTTTTCTCTAAAATAAATCTCAATTCCACCTACCTCTCTCCATTGATCTAAGCCAGGTCAACTCTATCTCCTACTCAGACAAACACAACAACCTCTTACCTGCTTCACTTTTTTTTTTTTTTTTTTTTTTTTAAGACGGGGCTTACTCTATCACCGTGGCTAGAGTGCGGTGGATTGAGTACAGCTCATAGCATCCTCAACCTCTCAGGCTCAAGCAATCCTCCCACCTTAGCTTCCCGAGTAGCTAGGACTATAGGCACATGCCAGCACACCTGGCTAATTTTTGTATTTTTTGTAGAGATGGAGTCTCCCTATGTTTCCCAGGCTGATCTTGAACTCCTGAGCTCAAGGATCCTCCCTGCTTAGCCTCCCAAAATGCTGGGATCACAGGCCAGGATCACCTGGCCACTGTCTCGGTTTTTTAAAGAGTAAATGGTGTCATGCTTGTCCTGAAACCCTTTCAATGGATGGCCACCTTGCTTCGAATAAGATCCAAGATTCTTGGTGCTGGTTTCATCTCTCTTCACTTTCCCCTTTGTCTATCACATTCTCATCACACTGACTTTTTTCAGTTCCTTGAACACAACATACTCTTTCTTGCTTCAAAACCTTCACACATGGCCGGGCGCGGTGGCTCAAGCCTGTAATCCCAGCACTTTGGGAGGCCGAGGCGGGTGGATCACGAGGTCAGGAGATCGAGACCATCCTGGCTAACATGGTGAAACCCTATCTCTACTAAAAATACAAAAAATTAGCCGGACGTGGTGGCGGGCGCCTGTAGTCCCAGCTACTCCGAGGCTGAGGCGGGAGAATGGCGTGAACCCAGGAGGCGGAGCTTGCAGTGAGCTGAGATCCGGCCACTGCACTCCAGCCTGGGCGACACAGCGAGACTCCCTCAAAAAAAAAAAAAAAACCTTCACACATGCTGTGGACTCTGAGCAGATCTCTTCTTTCTCTCTCTCCATTCAGCTAACTCATCTTCTGGAGACTAGGCTTAAATGACATCTCCTAAGTCTCCTCAGTCTCTCTCAGATCTCTCCTGCAACATGCTTTTAAAAAAATGTTGCCAGGCACAGTGGCTCACTCATGCCTGTAATCCCAGAAATTTGGGAGACTAAGGAGGGAGGATCCTTGAGCCTAGGAGTTCAAAACCAGCTTGGGCAACCTAGTGAGACCCCATCTCTAAAAAAAAAGGGGGGGGCCGGGCGCGGTGCCTCAAGCCTATAATCCCAGCACTTTGGGAGGCCGAGACGGGCGGATCACGAGGTCAGGAGATGGAGACCATCCTGGCTAACACGGTGAAACCCCGTCTCTACTAAAAAATACAAAAAACTAGCCGGGCGAGGTGGCGGGCGCCTGTAGTCCCAGCCACTCGGGAGGCTGAGGCAGGAGAATGGCGTGAACCCGGGAGGCGGAGCTTGCAGTGAGCTGAGATCCCTCCACTGCACTCCAGCCTGGGCCACAGAGCAAGACTCCGTCTCAAAAAAAAAAAAAAAAAAATTAGCCATGTGTGGTGGAGTGAGCCTGTAGTCCCAGCTACTTGGGAGGCTGAGGTGGGAGGATCACTTGACCCTGGGAGGTTGAGGCTGCAATGAACTACGATCACACTACTACTGCATTCCAGCTTGGGTGAGAGAGTCAGATCCTGTCTCAAAACAAATTCTTTTAAAATTATTGTTAAAAAAATTTTAAAGCCAGTGAAATTTACCAGTACGGGATTGTATATCAACTTTAGGGACACTAATGTTTGTTTGTTGAGACAGGGTCTCACTCTGTTGCCCAGGCTGCAGTGCAGTGGCACGATCTTGGCTCACTGCAACCTCTGCCTCCCAGGTTCAAGCAATTCTCCCGCCTCAGCCTCCCAAGTAGCTGGGATTACAGGTGTGTACCACCACACCTGGCTAATTTTTGTACTTATTTTATTTTATTTTATTTTTGAGTCAGAGTCTTGCTCAGTCACCCAGGCTGGAGTGCAGTGGCATGATCTCAGCTCACTGCAGCCTCTGCCTCCTGGGTTCAAGTGATTCTTGTGCCTCAGCCTCCCAGCCTCAGCTGGGACTACAGGCACATGCTACTATGCCTGGCTAATTTTTGTATTTTTTTTTATTTTTCTTTCTTTTTTTTTTTTTTTTTTTTGAGACAGAGTCTGGCTCTGTCGTCCAGGCTGGAGTAAAGTGGTGTGATTTTGGCTCACTGCAACCTCCGCCTCCCAGGTTCAAGTGATTCTCCTGCTTCAGCCTCCCTGGTAGCTGGGACTACAGGCACACGCCACCACGCCTGGTTAATTTTTGTATTTTTAGTAGAGACAGAGTTTCACCATGTTGGTCAGTCTTGACCTTGTGATCTGCCCACCTCAGCCTCCCAAAGTGCTGGGATAACAGACGAGAGCTACTATGCCCAGCCTCTGAGTGAGTTTTTGATTTCTGATAAATTGGAATTTTTCCTTCACAGTTAGAAAGTCTGCAATCTGAGTACTGAGATAATGGACAGGGACAGGCTTACCAACTTATTTTATTTTATTCTAATTTTTTTGAGGCAGGGTCTCTCTCTGATGCCCAGGCTGGCGTGCAGTGGTGCAGTCTCCATTCACTGTAGTCTGGACTTCCTGGGCTCAAGGGATCCTCCCACCTCAGCCTCCAGAGTAGCTGGGACTACAGGCTCAAGTCACCACGCCCAGCTAATTTTTGTATTTTTTGTAGAAAAGGGGTTTCGCCATGTTGCCCAGGCTGGTTAGCAACTTTACTGTTTGTTTCTTTTTTTTTTTTTTTTTGAGACGGAGTCTCGCTTTGTCGCCTGGGCTGGAGTGCAGTGGCGGGATCTCAGCTCACTGCAAGCTCCGCCTCCCGGGTTTATGCCATTCTCCTGCCTCAGCCTCCGAGTAGCTGGGACCACAGGCGCCCGCCACCTCGCCCGGCTAGTTTTTTGTATTTTTTAGTAGAGACGGGGTTTCACCGTGTTAGCCAGGATGGTCTCGATCTCCCGACCTCGTGATCCGCCCGTCTCGGCCTCCCAGAGTGCTGGGATTACAGGCTTGAGCCACTGCACCCGGCCTACTGTTTGTTTCTTTTCACCTATTTGTGACAAAGATTAAAATTCCTTAATCTGTCACAGGAGTAGAGTTTGTTTGTTTGTTTTGTTTTTTTTTTTTAAAAAAAAAAAACTTGAGCTCCCAACACCACCAACTGGCTGGGAGGGGCAGGAACCTTACTGTGACCAAAGTGGGAAGATGCCCTGTGAGGGTGAAGTTGTTAGGGTAAAAGTGGAGTTTTGCAAATGATAGGATGGGCACTTACACAGAACGAAAATGCAGAGTTGCAAATCTTGCCTCAGGGAGCTGGAAAGGGGAACTGTGTGATGAAAGGGGGGCGGGGAGAGGTTCAGAAGAGCCAGTCCTGGAGACTTCATAATTTGCTGCTTAGCTTCTGCTTTCAGCATCTGCTGTGACCAGATGGTGTGCAGTGATCTCTGGTCGGCTAAGCCAAGAAGTGAATAAAACTTCTTTAGTCTTTGTACAGATCTTGTCTGATGGGGAACAAATTGTCCCGTAGCAATTAGCAATGAACAATTTCTTTTTCTCTCTTTTACTGGAAAATCTTATCTTTGATCTCTAAGTGAACTATGTTGATATCCTGCTTAAATATTGATTGAGGATTTTTCCCTAACCCTGAAATCCTCCCTCCCTGCTACCCCAACCAAATTTAGCCATCCTGAAAGGTTTTTCTTATAAATAGCTGGTCGTCTATCCTCAGTGGTTCTTCAACTGGAAGAAAAATACCATTGAAAGAAGAAAAACTTCCATGAATTTCTTTTTTCCATGTTATTTGGAAGTCATTTTTATGATGTTATTTAAGTAATATAAATTACCACAGAAGTGTAAATCGATTTTTTTTTTTTTTTTTTTTTTTTGAGACAGGGCCTCACTTTTGTCAACCAGGCTGAAGTACAGTGGTGCGATCTCGGCTCATTGCAGCCTCTATCTACCTCCAGGGCTCAACCCATCCTCCCGCCTCAGCTTCCCAAGTAGCTGGGACTATAGGTGTGCACCCCCACCCCTGGCTATTTTTTTTTTTTTTTTTTTTGTAGAAATGGGGAGATAGGGATTTGCCATGTTGCCTCGGCTGGTCCCAAATCCCTGAGCTGAAGTGATCTGCCCACTTCAGCCTCACAAAGTGCTGGGATTACAGGCGTGAGCCACCTCGCCTGGCCTAAATCTGTGTTCCTATATTTGTAACTTCTATATAGCTATGTCAAATCACTTATATTTATCAATCAAATTCCAAAAAACTACAAAAGTTTAAAAAATTCAAATTAAAATTACTAATTTATTTTTTTCAGGGGAGGAAAAAGAGTACGTAAATTTGCTTTACATAACTGACTGAAAAATATATTCAAGAAATAGTAAATATAATTTAATACAGTCTCATGTGCCCTAACATCATTAACTTAATGTGACAAGTGATACATGAATGAAATAAAATTACTGGAAACATGAATAGTGTGTAGTCAGGTACAGGGCAAACTCTTTTACACTGAGCACCCTGCACCACCATTGGCTGAGCCATGACTCAAGTCTCCCACTATTTTCCTTTTGTTTTCTTCATTCCACCATGGTGGAATGAAGGCGTTGCTTGGCTGTCACTTGGCATTAATACCACACAAAAGCCTGTACATGAATGTTCATGACAGCATTATTAATAATAGACAAAAAGTGGTAACAACCCAAATGTTCCTCAACAGATGAATGGATAAACAGAATGTGGTATATTTCACATTATGGAATATTACTCATCCATAGAAAGAAATAAAGTTGCCGGGCGTGGTGGCTCACGCCTGTAATCCCAGCACTTTGGGAGGCCTAGGCGGGCAGATCACGAGGTCAGGAGATCGAAACCATCCTGGCGAACACGGTGAAATCCCGTCTCTACTAAAAATACAAAAAAATTAGCTGGGCGTGGTGGCGGGCACCTGTTGTCCCAGCTTCTCGGGAGGCTGAGGCAGGAGAATGGCGTGAACCCGGGAGGCGACTTACCCAGGCTGGAGTGCAGCAGCGCCATCTTGGCTCACTGCAGCCTCCACCTCCTGGACTCAAGGGATCCTCCCGCCTCAGCCTCCCAAATAGCTGTGACCACTGGCACACCCCATTATGCCTGACTAATTTTTCTATTTTTGTAGAGACAGGGTTTCACCATGTTGCCCAAGCTGGTCTCGAACTCCTGAGCTCAAGTGATCCACCAGCCTCAGACTCCCAAAGTGCTGGGATTACAGGCGTAAGGCACAACTGTGCCTGGCCAGGAATGAAGCTTTGATACATGCTACAATATGGGTGAGTTTTAAAACATGCCAAGTGAGAGAAGTCAGTCACAAAAGATCACATAATGTATATTTCCATTCACAGTGTATATGAAATGTCCAGATTAAGTAAATCCATGGAAATAGAAAGTGGAGTAGTGGTTGCCAGGGGTTGGGAGGAGGGAGGTAGGTGATAGTGACTGCTAATAGGTATGCGGTTTATTTTCCAGGTGGTGAAAATGGCCTAGAATTATGGTTAGGCTGGGCGCCGTGGCTCACGCTTGTAATCTCAGCACTTTAGGAGGCCAAGGTGAGTGGATCACTTGAGGTCAGGAGTTCAAGACCGAGACCAGCCTGGTCAACATGGTGAAATCCCGTCTTTACTGAAAAAAAAAAAAAAAAAATTAGCCGGGTGTGGTGGCGCACGACTGTGATCCCAGCTACTCGGGAGGCTGAGGCATGCGAATCACTTGGAATTTGGAAGGCAGAGGTTGCAACGAGCCTAGATTGCACCACTGCACTTCAGCCTGGGTTACAAAGTGAGATTCTGTCTGAAAAACAAACAAACAAACAAAAAAATTAGTGGTGATGGTTGGCACACTTTGAAAACATAAACAAAGCCGGAGGCAGTGGCTCACACCTGTGATCCCAGCATTTTGGGAGGCCAAACCAGGAGGATCCCTTGAGCTCAGGAGTCCAAGACCAGCTTGGGCAACACAGTGAGACCCCCATCTCTGCAAAAACTTTGAGAAAATAAGCCGGGCGTGGTGGCACGCACCTGTGGTCTCAGCTACTCGGGAGGCTGAGGCGACAGGATCACTTAAGCCCAGGAAGTCCAGGCTACGATGAACTGTGAACTCCAGTCTGGGCGACAGAGTGAGATACCTCAAAAAAAAGAAAAAAAGAAAAAAAACATAAACGAAAAGGACCACTAGAAGGTACATATTTAAAGGATAGATTTTATGCTATGTGAATATATCTCAAGTAAAAAATTAAAAAATTTTTAAATTGCAGGGGTATGTAGCGCTTATAGAGAGCCCTGTGCAACCTAGGGAGCTGGGTCGAAACCCAGCAGCACCAAGATAGACCAAGACCAGGACTAGCCACAGCCCCTTCCGCAGGACCGCCGTCCTCGCCACGCCTCCGGGGGAGGGAGGGCCTGGCTTGGAGAGCGATGATTGGCCAAGTTCTAGGACGAGGCGGAGCGAAAGGGGGGTGCGTCAGGTCCCTCCCGGCGCCGCGAAACCTTAACTCGCGAGATTTTGTTGGTTCCGCATTTCGGGTCTGCAAGGCGGGGGTAAGCGAGCAAGGCGGGCGCGGAGGTTTGCAAGGGCTCGCAGCGGCCAGAAACCCGGCTCCGAGCGGCGGCGGCGCGGCTTCCGCTGCCCGTGAGCAAAGGACGGTCCTCTCCCTCTCGCCGGCTCCGAGTCCTGATCCGGGCGGGGGCCAGAGGCCCCTCGCCTCCCATCTGAGGACCGAAGATGAGCTTCCTCTTGTGAGTGGGACCGGGCCGCGGGCGCTGGGGCTGCGGGCCGAGGTCGTGGGGGAGGCCTCCCCGGACCTGAGGCAAGGGCTGGGCCTAGGGGCCGGGGCAGGGGCGGGGTAGCTGGCGTTTGTTTTGCCTCTGTTTGGGTCAGCGGGGGAGGCCGAGATGTTGGGAGAGGCCGACAGAGATGAAGGTGAGGTAAAGGAAACGGAGCGTGAAGGTTGGGGAGTAGAAAGGCCCCCGGGGCGTAGCACCTCCAAACTTTTCCGCCCGAGCGCCCCCGAGGGCGGGGAGACGATCTGGGGGCGGAGCCGCGAGCCCCCAGTTTCTCTCGTCTCGAGCTTCTAGAAACCGTCCATGCCGACTTAACTCGCCGCTAGGTTATAGGTCCAGTTTCAGTATTGTCGGTGTTGAATGCCGCTCCGGGAGAATGTGCCTTGCCCCAGTTTGAGAAGCTTGAAGTTAAGATGCGGGCCTTGGAGTCGGATCGTTCTGTCCAATTCTGATTCTGCCCACTTACTAGTTTTGATTTTAACCACCTTCTCTTGTCCTCGGTAGAATCGTGTGTTTTTAATCATTATGTAATATACCATACAACATTATTACATAGTACATTGCAGTATTATTGTAAATAATTTGGAAAGTTAAAATTAAAACAAATTCATAGTCCCATTACAGGAACAATATTGCTATTTTAGTGCACTACAGCAATTAACTTGATACGCATACCTTAGAATCTCATTTTAGAGATAATGCCTGAGCCCAGTCAAACAAGGCTAAAATGAAGAAGCTTGTAAATTCCTTCATGATTCTTATGCACATTAAGGTTTGAGAAGCATTGCTCTGGCAAAGTATTTTTTATTCTCAGGTGGCTCTCTCTACCTTGTATATTGCTTAAATGTGTGTTTCGTGATTGAGTAATTATCCATTTTTAGTTATGGGTGTAATCCACATGCTTGACATTTTTATTAAATACAATATAAAAACACTACATAGTTTTTTTTTGTTGGTTTTTTTTTTTTGTTTTTTTATAACCAGAGTTCACCCACTTTATTGTGAGAGACTGGGATTCCTTCCAGTATTTGCTTTTATAAAATAGGACTACTAAGAATATGTTTATCTGCGTCTCATTTTCCCTCCTTTGGGTTATTCTCGTAAAGGAATGGACTCTAAAATACGATTACCTTGTCAAAAAGCCTGTATGATTTAGATTTAATTTCTATATTAATAGAAGTATTCCTCCCTCCTGTACTTTTTTCTTACGAGTTGATATTTAGTTAGTGAATGCACAGTTGCTTTGTGGACCGTAATGTGAGACTTTTTTTTTTTTTTTTTTGAGACCGAGTTTCGCTCTGTCACCCAGGCTGGAGTGCAATGGCACGGTCTCGGCTCACTGCAACCTCTGCCTCCCGGGTTCAAGCGACTCTCCTGCCTCAGCCTCCCGAGTAGCTGGGATTACAGGCGCCGGCCACCACACCCGGCTCATTTTTGTATTTTTAGTGGCGACTGGGTTTCATCATGTTGGCCAGGCTGATCTTGAACTCCTGACCTCAGATGATCCACTCCTGCACCCGGCTGAGACTTTCTTTTTTTAAAACTTGACCTTCTTGATGGGTGCTTGAGTTGTTGCCGCTTTTTGACCGTTATGAATAATGCTGCTGTGAACATATGTGACAGGTTTTTGCGTGGATGTATGTGTTCATATCTCTTGGGTATATACTTAGGAGTGGAATTGCTGGCTTACATGGTAACTGTGTTTAACCTTTTGAGGAACTGCCAAACTTTCAAAGTGCTGCACCATTTTACATTCCCATAAGCACTCTATGAGGGGTCCAATTTCCCCACACCTCTCATAGCACTTGTTAATTTTCTTTTTTTAATAGTCATCCTAAGTGGATGTGGAGTGGTATCTCCTGATTTTGATTTGCATTTCCCTAATGACTAATAATGTTGAACATTTTTTCGTGTACTTATTGGTCATTTGTATATATTCCTTGGAGTAAGGGCTATTCACATCTTTTGCCTGTTTTTAAATTGGGTTGTCTTTTTGTTTTTGAGTTGTAAGAGTTCTTTATACATTCTAGATACAAGTCCTTATCACATCTGTGATTTGCAAATATTTTCTTCCCTGTTCAATATAATTTTTTATCATGTTAAAAACGTTTCAGATTTGATTTTTAGTGTTTTCATAATTCTTTTTTACTTCTTTTTTTAAATTAAAAAAATTTTTTTTATTTGAGACAGGGTCTCACTCTATTGCCCAGGCTGGAGTGCAGTGGTGCCATCTCAGCTCACTGCAACCTCCGCCTCCCGGGTTCAAGCAATTCTCCTGCCTCGGCCTCCCAAGTAGCTGGGATTACAGGCACTTGCCACCACGCCCAGCTAATTTTTTTTTTTTTCCTATTTTTAGTAGAGGCGGGGTTTCACCATGTTGGTCAGGGTGGTCTGGAACTCCTGACCTCAAGTGATCCACCTGCCTGGCCTCCCAGAGTGCTGGGATTACAGGCGTGATCCACTGCACCCGGCTCTTTTTTACTTCTTAATCAGTCTTATTTAAAGTCCAAATTATTCGGGTAAAGTAAAAGTCTGTAGTTCTATTCCATTCCTCTTCCTAGAAGTAATCACCAGTTTTGATGAATTTAGTTTTTGATATTTTCTATGCATTTACAAAATGGGCTCCTGCTGTACATTTGGTTGTGTATTATATTTAACTGTGTATTAGATCTTTTCCTGTGAATACGTGTACTCTGTCTGGTTTTCTTAACTTCTATACAATATTCCATGATATGGATGTACCATACTTTAATTCAGTCCTCTGCTGATAAAATTGAGGATTGCTTGTAGGTTTCTCCCTATTAAAAACAATCTTGGAAAACAAATCCTTATCCGTATCTAGAGGAGATATTTAGAAGTAGAATGGATGGCTTGAGGAGCTTTTCAGTGTTAATAGATACTACCATATTGCCCTCCCAAAATGTTACACTTTATACTTTCACCAGTAGTGTATTAAAGTACTAGTTGCTCTGTACCCTAGTCTAGTGGTCCTCAGCCTTTTTGGCACCAGGGACCAGTTTTGTGGAAGACCATTTTTCCACAGATCTGGTTGGGGAGATGGTTTCTGGATGATTCAAATGCATTACATTGATTGTGCACTTTATTTGTATTATGACATTGGAATATATAATTAAATAATTTTACTACTCATCATAAGGTATGATCAGTGGTAGCTCTGAGCAACTAGACAGTCCCATATGGGAGTAATGGGAGAGAGTGACAGATCATCAGGCATTAGATTCTCATAAGGCACATGCAATTTAGATCCCTTGCATGCACAGTTCACAATAGGGTTCACGTTCCTGTGAGAACGTAATGTCTCTGCTGATCTGGCAGGAGGTGGAGCTCAGGCGGTAATGCCAGCAATGGGGAGCGGCTGTAAATACAGATGAAGCTTTGCTACTTGCTCACTGCTCACCTCCTTCTGTGGGGCCCAGTCTGTGACCTTGGGGTTGGGGGCCCCTACCCTAGTCCACATTTAATATAATCATGTAAACTTGACATTCAGATTAGGGAAAAAATAAATCTTACTTTAATTGAACAGGTTTTCACATGCTCATTGATTGTCATGCTTCTGAATTGTCTATTCATCTCCTTAGCCTATTTTTCTAAAGGATTCCTCATATTCTTAATGAGTACAGAAACCCTCTATTACCCAGTTCATCCTTAGTAATATATGTTACAAGTACTTTTATTTGGTTACTTGTCTGTTTGCTCTGTTATGGAAGTTTTAATTGATACTATTTGAAATCTGTCCATTTTTTTCTTTGAGATTTCTGAGTTTTGTGTAGGAAGACTCTATGGATGGTGTGAGATAGGAATAAAAACATTTTTTCCTCAATAATGAGTTGTGCCTGTCTCATTTATTTTCCCTGTTATAAACTTAAAGATGTTGGTGTTTCTTTTACTGTGGTTTGCTTTCAAGGCATCCCAAATATTTTGATATAGAAAATTGGATTTTTGAACTAAACCTCCCTGCGCCATTTTGTTTTTTATCTTCCCCACCCCCCATGTGGCCTTACTATGTTGTCCTGGCTGGTCGCAAACTCCTGGGCTCAAGAAATCCTCCCGCCTTCGTCTCTCAAATGGCTGGGATTATAGGTGTGAGCCACTGCACTTAGCCCCACCATTCTCTTTTCTTTTTTTTTTTTTTTTGAGACGGAGTCTTACGCTGTCGCCAGGCTGGAGTGCAGTGGTGTGATCTAGGCTCACTGCAACCTCTGCCTCCTGGGTTCAAGCCATTCTCCTGCCTCAGCTTCCCAAGCAGCTGGGACTACAGGCATGCGCCACCATGCCCAGCTAATTTTTGTGTTTTTTTTTTTTTTGAGACGGAGTCTCGCTCTGTGGCCCAGGCTGGAGTGCAGTGGCCGGATCTCAGCTCACTGCAAGCTCCGCCTCCCGGGTTTACGCCATTCTCCTGCCTCAGCCTCCCGAGTAGCTGGGACTACAGGCGCCCGCCACCTTGCCCGGCTAGTTTTTTGTATTTTTTAGTAGAGACGGGGTTTCACCGTGTTAGCCAGGATGGTCTTGATCTGCTGACCTCGTGATGCGCCCGTCTCGGCCTCCCAAAGTGCTGGGATTACAGGCTTGAGCCACCGCGCCCGGCCTGTGTGTTTTTTTAGTAGAGACAGGGTTTCACCATGTTGGGCAGGATAGTCTCGATCTCTTGACCTCATGATCCACCTGCCTCGGCCTCCCAAAGTGCTGGGATTACAGGCGTGAGTCATCGCACCCAGTCATGGCCCCATCATTTTCTATAGCACTTTGCGGGGCTGAGGTGGGTGGATCACTTGAGGTCAGGAGTTCGAGACCAGCCTGGCCAACATGGCAAAATCCCATCTCTATTAAAAAAAAAAAAAAAATTAACTGGGTGTGGTGGCACATGCCTGTAATCCCAGCCACTCGGGATGCTGAGGCAGGAAAATCACTTGAACCCAGGAGGTGGAGATTGCAGTGAGCCGAGATCTTGCCACTACATGCCAGCCTGGGTGACAGAGTCAGACTACATCTCAACAAAAAAAAAAAAAAAAAAAAAAAAAAAGGAAAAGGAAATTGAGGCCAAAAGAAGGTTCAGTTTCTCAAGAAGACACAGTTAGTGTTAGATCAAGAACTAAAATCCAGGATCTTTCTCTGTACCAGACTTCTTCAGAGGGCATACTAAATTGCCTTATTGTGGAATTGTGCTGCTAATCTTGCTTTTACGTGCAGGGGGAAAAAAAGCATTCTTGTGTTGCGATCATCATTTTCCTATCTTGGCATTTTTCAGAGATTTTCTTTTTCTTTTTCTTTTTTTTCTTTTTTTTGAGATGGAGTCTTGCTCTGTCACCTGGCCTGGAGTGCAGTGATGCAATTTCAGCGTACTGCAACCTCTGCCCCCCAGGTTCAAACCATTCTCCTGCCTCAGCCTCCCGAGTAGCTGGGACTACGGGTGTGCGCCACCATACTCGGCTAACGTTTGTATTTTTAGTAGAGGTGTGGTTTCACCATGTTGGTCGGGCTGGTCTCGAACTCCTGACCTCAAGTGATTCCAAAGTGCTGGGATTACAGGCATGAGCCACTGTGCATGGCCCAGAGAGTAATTTTTATTTTGTTTTTACAGACTACTTGATATACGTAAAATTATATACCTGTTCTACTTCCAGTCTTAAAAATTCATATACTTGCACTTTTAATCTTACAGCAGCAGCCGCTCTTCTAAAACATTCAAACCAAAGAAGAATATACCTGAAGGATCTCATCAGTATGAACTCTTAAAACATGCAGAAGCGACTCTAGGAAGTGGGAATCTGAGACAAGCTGTTATGTTGCCTGAGGGAGAGGATCTCAATGAATGGATTGCTGTAAACAGTAAGTTTTAAAATGCAACGTTGCTGTTTTATAGAAAGGTTTTGCTAAAATCTCATTGTTAATGAATTTTCTTTTACAGATAGAACTGTTTTAATATAACAAATTATCTATAAAGAAACATTAAGTACAAATACATCCAAAGCTATGTTGCTCTTTTCAGAGTACTTGGTGGTAGTTTGTGAGGTTGAGTAGAGGGACCTGAGGAGAAATGATGAGTGCTTTTGGGCAATTTCTGAGGAGAATAGCATGAAAAGCTGAGTAAGGTCAAATAAAAGATTGATAAATGAAAACATAATGCCTGTCGTGGTCTGTGACTTTGTAGCGAATCCATCTACACAGTTTTACTTCCACTCCCAGCAGTACTCATCAGCCTGCATATCCAGAAAAGTCAGTTGCAGTTCACATGGACAGTCAGTTGATTGTTGTGACTTAGAGTGTCACAGGGAATTGAGAGATTGGGAGAAAATGGAGGGATCTGAGCTGAAAGTCACTTAAAGTTCAAGAGAACAAGGGCATGACATGGGACAATATGCTAAGACTAGAGATTTGAATGTGAGAGTCTCTCATTTCTGAGATGAGATCATTTCTGGGTAATAATTAAATTAGAAATTTCAGATGTTCCAGGAATAAAAAGTTTAAATAAAAAGTTTAAAACTTTTTTATTTATTTATTTATTTGTTTATTTATTTATTTTTGAGACAGTCTCGCTCTGTCACCCTGGCTGGAGTGCAATGGCTTGATCTTGGCTCACTGCAACCTCTGCCTCCCGGGTTCAAGCCATTCTCCAGTCTCAGTCTTTTGAGTAGCTGGGATTACAGGCGCATGCTGCCACACCCAGCTAATTTTTTATATTTTAGTAGAGACGAGGTTTCACCATGTTGGCCAGGCTGGTCTGAGTTCAGGCAATCTGCCTGCCTTGGCCTCCCAAAGTGCTAGGATTACAGGCGTGAGCCACCATGCCCGGCCTAAAACTTTTTAATGGAAAATTTCAAACATACAAAAGTAGAGAGACTAAGTCCAGTGAATTCCAGGTATTGATTCCATTACCCAGCTCCAACAAATACCAGTTTGTGACCAATTCTTCTTCTGTATGCCACCCTGATTATTTTAAGCAAATCCCAGACATGATATTTTATCTATAAATATTTCAATAAGGTATGTCTAAAAGACAAGAACTTGTAAAGATGACAGTGCCATCATCCTTTAACTTATCAAATATCTGGTCAATGTTCACATTTTTCATGACCGTCCTATAAATGTTTCTTTTTTTTTTTTTTTTTTGGTTTTGAGATGGAGTCTTGCTCTGTCGCCCAAGTTGGCGTGCAGTGGTGAGATCTCAGCTCACTGCAGCCTCCACCTCCACCTCCCAGATTCAAGCGATTCTCCTACCTCTGCCTCTGCCTTCCGAGTAGGTGGGTGGGATTACAGGTGCCCACCACCACGCCTGGCTAAGTTTTGTATTTTTAGTAGAGATGAAGTTTTGCCATGTTGGCCAGGCTGGTCTCTAACTCTTGACCTCAAGTGATCTGCCCGCCGCAGCCTCCCAAAGTTCTGGGATTGCAGGCGTGAGCCACCGCACCTGGCCAAATGTTTTCTTTTTAAAATTTTTTTTGCCCTAAAACTTTATGCTTCGTTTAAATCAGGATCTGAAGAGGCCTGTATGTATGCTTCTTGAATCCCTCTTTTTTTTTCTTCAGAGATGGGGTCTTGCTTTGTTGCCTAGGCTGGAGTGCAGTAACATGATCGTAGCTCATTGCAGCCTCAACTTCTGGGCTCAAGTGATCCACCTCACCCTTCTGAGTAGCTGGGACTACAGGCTCACACCACCATGCCCTGCTAATTTTTTTTTTTTTTGAGACAGAGTCTTGCCCTGTCGCACAGGCTGGTGCGATCTCGCTCACTGCAGCATCCATCTCCCGTGTTCAGGTGATTCTTCTGCCTCAGCCTCCCGAGTAACTGGGATTATAGGTGCCTGCCACCATGCCCGGCTAATTTTTCTATTTTTAGTAGAGACAAGGTTTTGCCATGTTAGCCAGGCTGGTCTCAAACTCCTAACTTCAGGTAATCCACCCACCTCAGCCTCGCAAAGTGCTGGAAAAAAACCCCTGTTTAAAAAACTTTATTCAGGGCCGGGCGTGGTGGATCGTGCCTGTAATCCCAGCACTTTGGGAGGCTGATATTGGCAGATCCCTTGAGGTCAGGAGGTCAAGACCAGCCTAGGCAACATGGCAAAACACCATCTCTACTAAAAATACAAAAATTAGCTGGGCATGATGGCGCACACCTGTAAAATCCCAGCTACTCAGGAGGCTGAGGCAGGAGAATTGCTTGAACCCGGGAGACGGGGGTTGCAGTGAGTGGAGATCGCGCCACTGCACTCCAGCCTGGCTGACAGAGTGAGACCCAGTCTGGGAGGAAAAAAGTAAAATACAAAAAATACAAACAAACTATTGAGAACCCCAAAGAGCTTTTAATTATATCGAGTATATCTAGTGATACTCTGTTAGAAATTAAAACTGAGAAGATGTAAATACTTATTTTTTATTTTCTCTTGAGACAGTATTGCTCTGTCGCCCAGGCTGGAGTGCAGTTCATGATCTTGGCTCACTGCAACCACCTCCTGGGTTAAAGCAATTCTCCCACCTCAGTCTCCAGAGTAGCTGGGATTACAGGCATGTGCTACCATGCCCGGCTACTTTTTGTATTTTCAGTAGAAATGGCGTTTTGTCATGTTGGCCAGGTTGGTCTTGAACTCCTGGCCTTAAGTGATCTGTCTGCCTCATCCTCCCAAAGTGCTGGGATTACAGGCGTGAGCTGCTGCACCCGGCCCAAATTCATTTTAAAATAACAATAATAAACCCATTATATTTTAACATAAATATGTTTTTATGAAAAATGACTATTTTCCATAACAAATTTTAGTGAAAAATGTGGCATTGTTTTATATTTTTGTAAATCTTATTTAATGTCTGGCTTAATAGACAGCTGGATTCTTATATCCATTTCTATATTCAGTCTGTTGTGATATCACACATCATGGAGCCTCTGGAAAACACCATTGTGCCCTCTTGAGAGAGTAAGAGTGAAAAGAACAATTAAAATGGTTTGACCTTATAGATCCTTCCTCAGATAGGGGATTCCTGGACCACATTTTGAGAATAGCTCCTCTAGACCAAACCAACTACCGCCTGGGCATATATTTTGTTTTGTGTGAATATTGAATACCTGTGTTTCTTAGAAACATGACTAAGAGGAAGATTTATAAGTGAGGGAGTTTTGTATAAAATTCCTTTTACAAGATAGCATTAAAAAATCTATTTGTTTTTTAAGAAACTTGGAAAATCCCTAGTTGTTTTTAGGTACTTCTTTAGACAGGAGACTAAAACTTTTTATTTATTTATTTTTTTGAGACAGGTTGTTCGGGCTGGAGTGCAGTGGTACCCTCACAGCTCACTGCAACCTCGAACTCCTGGGCTCAAGGGATCCTTCCACTTCAGCCTCCTGAGTAGCTGGGACTACAGGCATGTGCCACCATGCCTAACTAATTTTTAAAAATTTTCAGCAGAGACTGGGGTCTAGCTGTGTTGCTCAGACTGGTCTCAAATCCTGGCCTCTTAAAGTGCTATGATTATAGGTGTGAGTCACTGCAACTAGCCTGAAACATTTTTTAAAACTTTCCAAGGCTTATGTCGTTCTCTTTGCATAGAGAGTATACTTCACTCGGTAACGTTTGTTTACTCACCCCCTTCCTCTTCCATTTTATTCTGGATCTAGTTGAAGCTCCTTCAGGAAGTACCCCGACTACTTCCAACTCTTCATTACTTTGCCTTTTCTCTGTAACATTTATCGTTGGCCTTTGGATCCTGTCTTCTTATATCTTGTACTATTATTGCTATTTTTATTTTGATACCGTGTCTCTGTCACCCAGGCTGGAGTGCAGTAGCGCCATCACAGCTCACGGAAACCTCAGCCTCCTGGGCTCAAGAAATCCTCTCGCCTCAGCCTCCTACATAACTGGGACTGTAGGTGTGCACCACCACGCCTGGCTAATTTTTTTATTTATTTTATTTATTTTATTTTTTTTTTGAGACGGAGTTTCGCTCTGTCGCCAGGCTGGAGTACAGTGGCCGGATCTCTGCTCACTGCAAGCTCCGCCTCCCGGGTTTACGCCATTCTCCTGCCTCAGCCTCCCGAGTAGCTGGGACTACAGGTGCCCGCCACCTCACCCGGCTAGTTTTTTTTTTGTATTTTTTAGTAGAGACGGGGTTTCACCATGTTAGCCAGGATGGTCTCCATCTCCTGACCTCGTGATCCGCCCGCCTCGACCTCCCAAAGTGCTGGGATTACAGGCTTGAGCCACTGCGCCCAGCCCGCCTGGCTAATTTTTAAAAAATTTTTGTAGAGATGGAGTCTCACTCTGTTACCCAGGCTGGTCTTGAATTCCTGGGCTCAACCAGTCCTCCCACCTCAGCCTCCCAAGTGTTGGGATTACAGGCATGAGCCACCATGCCTGGCCATATCTTATATTATTCATCTCTTTTAATTTTGTCTTTTCTGTTAACTAGAGACTCCACGGCAAGGGACTTTATCTGAAGTATTTTGTCCTCAATATGCTATAGACCTCAAAAACAAATGTTTATGATTAATTAGATCTTTTAAATGCCTCAGGATACAGCTGCTGCACCTTCTTCCTCACGGTATATTCCACAACATGTTTTGTCTCTTTCTAAACACAAATTGTATTATCTGGTCCAAATTGGCAAACTGGATTTTTCATTTCCTTGGATGTAATTATATTGTATATTCAAATGATGTAATAGTCATCATTAAGTTAGAGTTATCTCCAGTATCTTATTTTCCTGCTGTTATATGCAGGTGGATCATGAAGTCAGGAGTTTTGAGACCAGCTTGGCCAACATGGTGAAACCCTGTCTCTACTAAAAATACGAAAACAAAATTAGCCGGGCGTGGTGGCATGAACCTGTAATCCCAGCTACTCGGGAGGCTGAGGCAGAATTGCTTGAACCTGGGAGGCGGAGGTTGCAGTGAGCCAAGATCGCGCCACTGCACTCCAGCCTGGGCATCAAGAACAAGACTGTCTCAGAGAAAAAAAAAAATGTAGTGTACTAAAACTTAGAGTATCATTGGATTATTGAATGTCTCAAGGGTTCAGCTAAGAACCTAAATGTATTGTCTGTTTTTCCTTCAACTGAGAGGTCTCATGTTTTGTGTTTACACAGACATTTTAACACAATTCTATTATCTCTGCAGCTGTGGATTTCTTTAACCAGATCAACATGTTATATGGAACTATTACAGAATTCTGCACTGAAGCAAGCTGTCCAGTCATGTCTGCAGGTCCGAGGTACCTATACTGCCTATTATATAGGTGTTTGGATTAGTTTTACTTTATCATCAGTTGGTATAAATTAAACAATTAAGATTTGTTATTCATTTGTTTGAAGGTGATTCAGTTTTATTGGTTCTTGACTACTCACCCGTAAGCTTTTAGTTATTGTGTAATTTTTAAATTTTATTTATTTTGAGACAGAGTCTCTCTGTGTTGCCAGGCTGGATTGCAGTGGTGTGATCTTGGCTCACTACAACCTCTGCCTTCCAAGTTCAAGCAGTTCTCATGCCTCAGCCTCCCAAGTGGCTGGGATTACAGGCATGCGCCACCACTCCCATCTAATTTGTGCATTTTTAGTAGAGAGAGGGTTTCGCCATGTTCCCCAGGGCTGTTCTCAAACTCCTGGCGTCAAGTGATCTGCCCACCTCGGCCTCACAAACTGCTGGGATTAAAGGTGTGAGCCACCGCGCCTGGCCCGTTATTAGTTATTATTAAATACTTTGGTATGTGGGTACTCCCTGTTTTCATTTTTATATTGCATCATAGTAAGTCTGAATGTTTTGTTATAGAAGTAAACACAGAAGTAAACAGAAATTTGAGTTATGTTTGTCTTGAATTGCAAACATTTTATTTTTTTCAATTTTATTGATAACATGTTTCCTGTTTCTAGTTTTTAAATGAATTTCTTGAAAGAGTTTTTAGTTGATCTTTTAATATTTGATTATTTTTTCTTGTGCTTATTTAGTATTTAAAGCAGCACAATTTTGAAGTAATTATCTGGCTTGAAGATGCTAGATTTAAAAATGTTTTGACTTTAATAAATTTCAAGAAATACTGAAAAGATGGAGCTCTATCAGTCATAATATTAAGTCCATCATGTGATGGGATTAATATTTGCTGTGTTTCCTTCCGGGTTTTTTTTTTTCTTATAATAAATGACTGATTTTATGGATGATGGATGTTATCAAGATGTTTGTCTTTTGGAAAAGATTGTCCTTTCTGACTTTGCTACAAGTGTAAAGGAAAAAAGATCCCTAATGAGTTTGTAGTCCTATTTTTATTATAATATTTTAGGAAGAATGTTTTTGTTTTATATTGTGTTAAGTTATATTCCTCAAGCTTTAAAAGAAATTAAAATAAACAGGAAAATTAAACTTACCTATGGCTCAAATGCTTTACACAGTGATGTTTTGTATAACTCTTGTTAATCCTTCTAGCTCAGCAACGGTAAGGGGGGAAGTATGCATGCCTAATATATATCTCTAACACCTGGCCCACAAAACAGAGTTTTGTAATATTGGCTCCATTGATGATAATAAATTGATGAACAAGAATCTCAGAAGAATGTAATGGATCCATCAGCTCCATACCCAGCCGTCAGCAACCTTCTGCCTTACAGGAATGCATTTCCTTCCTGTTTCCCAGGGCTGTGTTGTTAATAAAACATCTATCCTGGCATTGCCTCCTGCCACATTATCTCCCTTTTTTCTTCCAGTTATAACTGTCACTTTCAGGATAATTCTATAGAGGACTTGTAGTAATCTTCAGTAGAACTTACGGTGATGTATTAAAGTTAGATATAACTTCTATTGACAAAACGTGAATGAACCTGTTTTAATTACAACTTGCACATTTGTTAATATTTTTGAAAAATCAGTAAAACATTTTTCTCTCCAGATACGAATATCATTGGGCAGATGGTACTAATATTAAAAAGCCAATCAAATGTTCTGCACCAAAATACATTGACTATTTGATGACTTGGGTTCAGGATCAGCTTGATGATGAAACTCTTTTTCCTTCTAAGATTGGTGAGTTAACATTGTGGAAATATTCTTTCTTTTTTTTAAATTTTATTTTATTAATATAAATAGAGCTGGGGGGTTTTTGCTGTGTTGTCCAGGTTGGTCTCAAAGTCCTGGCCTCAAGTGATCCTCCTGCCTTGGCCTCCCCCAGTGCTGGGATTACAGGCTTGAGCCTCCGTATCCAGCCTGTTTCTCTTTTTGAATGATAAATCTGTTCTTTTTAACATTGTTATACTCGTAGAGACTGCCAAATTCTTCTCCAAAAAGTTTGTACCAACATATACTCCCCCCAGCCATGTTTGTGTTTGCCTGTATTTCTTCACCAACACTGGTTATTACTCATTTTTTAATCTTCTCTAATTTGGTTAAATTTGTTTTAATGTACATTTAAAAAGTGTTGATGAGATTGAGCATTTTAGGTTTTTTGTTTGTTTGTTTCATTGATCATTGTGTATTTTCTGTTTATATCTTTCATCTATTTCTGTGTAAAGGATATCAGCGCTTTGTCATACATGTTGTATATGCTTTTCCCCAGGTTACCTTTTGTCTCATTTTGTTCATGGAGCATTTCTGCTATACACAACCGTATTATTTTGTCCTATTATATCTTTTATGACTTGGTTTTAATATAACAATTAGAAAGCTTTTCCCTGCTTCAAGATTATAAAAATATTTGTTCATGTTTTCTTTTTTTTTAATTTTTTGATACAGAGTCTCTGTTGCCCAGACTGGAGTGCAGCGATGCAGTCTTGGCTCACTGCAGTCTCCACCTCCCAGGTTCAAGCAGTTCTCATGCCTCAGTCCCTGGGTAGCTGGGACTATAGGCACATGCCACCATCCCCGGCTAATTTTTGGATTTTTAGTAGAGACGGGGTTTCACCATGTTGGCCAGGATGGTCTTGAACTCCTGACCTCAAGTGACCTACCTGCCTTGGCCTCCCAAAGTATTGGGATTACAGGTGTGAGCCACCATGCCTGGCCAGGCAGGTTTTTTTCCCTGAATGCTACATTAATTTGTTTCCAAATGGAAATACTAGTCAATTTGTCCCATTACCATTTATTAAACACATTTGCCTTTTCTCCCCTGATTATCTGAATGCGCATAACAAATTGCCATATATTTTTGCATGTTTTAGTCTCTTTATCTGCTTCTATAGAAATTCCACACATTAGTGACTGTGGCCCTGCATCTGTTAGCATCTTGTAAGGCTGGTCTCCCTTCCTTGCTCTTCTTTTTCAGAATATTCACAGCTATTTTGGGATATTTGTTTTTCCAAAGAACTTAGAAACATTTTGTCAAGGTAAAAAAAAAATTAGGTTTTAATTATGACTATATTTAATTTTTATAGATAGGGATTCTTTTTTTCTTTACTGAATCTTCCTAGCCAAGAACAAGATTTATTCATTTATTCATGTCTTTAGCTTTATTTTCTCTTGTAAAATTCTGAGGTTATGTCAGTTGTTCAAGTTTTAATTTTATTCTAGGGATTTTGTCTTTTATTGATAACATGGTTTCCAGCTGGTTATTTAGTATATAGGAAAGCTGTTGGTTTTTACTTTTTAATTTTTTAAAAATTTTTTTTGAGACAGGGTGTCACTCTGTTCCCCAGGCTGGAGTACAGGGGTGTGATCACAGCTCACTGCAGCCTTGACTTCCTGGGCTCCAGTAATCTCCCACCTTAGCTTCCCAAGTAGCTGGGACTGTAGGCATGCACCACTACACCTGGCTAATTTTGTTTATGTTTTGTAGAGATGAGGTCTCGTTATGTTTCCCAGACTGGTCTCGGACTCCTGGGCTTAAGCAGCCCTCCTTCCTGAGCCTTCCAAAAGTGTTGGAATTACAGGTGTCAGCCACCAGCACTGGCTCAGCTGTTGATTTTTATTTACATTTTATAATTAACCATCAGACTCTTTTTCTGTTAGTTTTTGGTTGGTTCTCTTGAATTTTTAAAGTACACAACTGTGTCATGTTAAGATAGTGTTCATTTTGCCTCTTCCTTCCTGATAATATATTCTTGTTTTATGCTTATCTGATTGCACTGAGTGGTATTTCAAGTGCAAAGCCGAGTAGTGGTGATGATGGCAGACATCCGTTTCTTGCTTTCTTACTATTATGCAAGTACCTCTAGTATTTCTGCAGTAAGCAGAAATCTTGGCTTTTGGTTAGAGGTGTGTGAATTTTTAAAAAATTATATTAATGAAAAATATCCACCATTTATATTACAAAAGTTTTTTTTTTTTTTTTTTTTTGAGACAGAGTCTCACTCTGTCCACCAGGCTGGAGTGCAGTGGCACGATCTCGGCTCACTGCAAGCTCTGCCTCCTGGGTTCACGCCATTCTCCTGCCTCAGCCTCCCTAGTAGCTGGGACTACAGGCGCCCGCCACCGCGCCCGGCTAATTTTTTGTATTTTTAGTAGAGACGGGGTTTCACCGTGGTCTCCATCTCCTGACCTTGTGATCCGCCCGCCTCGGCCTCCCAAAGTGCTGGGATTACAGGCGTGAGCCACCGCGCCTGGCCACAGAAGTTTTTTTTTAACGAGGAATGGCTATAGCGTTTATCAGATACTTTTCCAGTATCTGTTGCCTGTGACCACAAGGTTTTCTCCATTTTTTAATAAAAATGTTCTGCTGGAAGAGTCTTTCTTATTTGTTAATATTTTATGCGTTTGGCATCGGTGTTCATGGATGAAATCAATCCTTGTCATTTTTAACTTAAGATTATTTTATGAGCAACATATTTTTGAATTCCTTTTTGCAGTCTTTCTTATAGAGGCTTTTCAGGATGAAAATTTTTTTCCAGGTTGTTAAATTTGATCTGTTTGTTATAGGTCAGTTTTTCCATTCTGCTATTAAACCTTTTATTTCCTTTCTCACATATCTTTATTTTATATTGACTGTGCTTGAATATAATCTGCTAAATTCAGCTTGGAAAGTGTTTAGATTTAAACAAATTACTTATTTCTTTACTCATTAAAGATTAAAGTCTCTGCTTATGGCAGGTAAGTAATTCTTTTGATTTATCCTCTTTTTCTCTCTTTTTTTTTTTTTGGAGACAGGGTCTCACTCTGTCACCCAGGCTGGAGGGCAATGGCACAGTCTTGGCTCACTGCAACCTCCGCTTCCTGGGTTCAAGCGATTCTCGTGCCTCAGCCTCTGAGTAGCTGGTACTACAGGCGCCCACCACCACACCTGGCTAGTTTTTGGTAGAGACAGGGTTTCACCATGTTGGCCAGGCTGGTCTCGAACTCCCGACCTCAAGTGATTAACCCACCTTGGCCTCCCAAAGTGTTGGAATTACAGGCATGAGCCACCATGCCTGGCTTTTTTCTCATTTTCCTATTCTTAAATAATTCATTCTGATCCACCACCTCTCACTCCCACTGCCCTGCCATTAGGCTATTATCTGCATCTTACTTTTGCCAGTTATTTAGTCTCACACAGAACTGTTTATAATTTTTTACTAATATATGCAAATTATTAATATCCTTTTATTAGATGCCCGTTTATACATTCTGATAAAAAAGATGTTTGATTTTGAAATCTGGTTTTTTTTTTTTTTTTTGAGACAGAGTCTCCCTCTGTTGCCCAGGCTAGAGTGCAGTGGTGCAATTACAGCTCACTGTAGCCTCGACCTCCCAGGCTCAAGTGGTCCTCCTGTATCAGCCACTTGAGTACCTGAGACCACAGGCATGTGTGCAACCACTCCCAGCTAATTTTTTAATTTTTTTGTAGACACGAGGCCTCACTATGTTGCCCAGGCTAGTCTCAAACTTCTAGGCCCAAGCAACCTTTCTGCTTCAGTCTTCCAAAGAGCTTGAGATTACAGGCATGAGCCACTGCACCTGGCCAGAAATCTGCTTCTTCTTTTCTTTAACTTTCTTTTTTTTTTCTTTTTTTTTTGAGGCAGAGTCTTGCTCTGTTGCCCAGGCTGGAGGGCAGTTGCGCGATCTTGGCTCACTGCAAGCTCTGCCTCCTGGGTTCATGCCATTCTCCTGCCTCAGCCTCCCGAGTAGCTGGGACTACAGGCGCCCACCACCACCACGCCCAGCTAATTTTTTGTATTTTTAGTAGAGACAGGGTTTCACCATGTTAGCCAGGGTGGTCTTGATCTCCTGATCTCATGGTCCGCCCACCTTGGCCTCCCAAAGTGCTGGGATTACAGGTGTGAGCCACTGTGCCCGGCCAGAAATCTGCTTTTTCAATACATGAATACAAGATCCTGCCCAGGAAAACATGCCTATAAGCTCCAGGATAATGTCTGAAAAGTCAAGTTAATGAGGACTGGGGTGGTGGTGGGGAATAACCACAAACAGCAAAATATACCAAGTTTCAGGTTATTGAGAACTGGGTGGGAAAAAAATGCAAGGAAAGAGTGTTTTAAGCCTTCGTTTTCTGAAAGATTGAAAAAAGAACATGTTTCAAGAGTAGTCTTGTGGAACAGACCTTTAAGGCCAACTAATTTAGGTTTTTTTTTTATTTTTATTTGTTGAGATGGAGTCTCACTCTGTCGCCCAGGCTGGAGTGCAGTGGTGGTGATCTTGGCTTGCTGCAACCTCTGCCTCCTGGGTTCAAGTGATTCTTCTGTCTCAGCCATCTGAGTAGCTGGGATTACAGGCCTTAGCCACCACGCCTGGCTAATTTTTGTATTTTTAATAGGGACAGGGTTTCACCATGTTGGTCAGGCTGGTCTTGCACTCCTGACCTACCTGTCCCTGTTTTCTGATGGACTTTGATGTTGTCAGCCAGAATTCTCAGGAATGTAACCAGTTGGATCCCCATCTCCACTGCTTGGAAAGATACCAAACTCTACCCCATTTGTTTTCTAAAAAGGTGCTTATTTTCTTTCTTTTTTTTTTTTGAGACAAAGTCTTGCTGTGTTGCCCAGGCTGGAGTGCAGTGGCATGATCTCAGCTCACTGCAACCTCTGCCTTCCGGGTTCAAGCAGTTCTCTGTCTCAGCCTACTGAGTAGCTGGGATTACAGTTGCCCACCACCACTAACGGCTAATTTTTGTATTTTTAGTAGAGACGGGGTTTCACCATGTTGGCCAGGCTGGTCTCTTTGGCCAGGCTGGTCTCAACCTCCTGACCTCGTGATCCACCTACCTTGGCCTCCCAAAGTGCTGGGACTACAGGCATGAGCCACTGTGCCCGGCTGCCTTTTTATTTTGCTTAGGAGAGTTTCCAGTCTTCATTGAGAGAGTGTGTATGTATGTAATTTCTTCTTCTTTTTTTCCCTAAGGGACGAGGTTTTACTATGTTGCTCAGGCTTATCTTCAACTCATGAACTCAGGCAATCTGCCGACTTCGGCTTCTCAACGTGCTAGGATTACAGGCATGAGCCACCATGCCAAGCCAGTGTAATTGCTTTAGAGTTACAAATTACAAAGTAAAAATATTTATAATCAAAATACTTAACTCTTGTTGCATTTAATTTCAAAAAGAAACTCTCTAATTTTTTTTTTTTTTTTTTTGAGATAGAGTCTTGCTCATCACCCAGGCTGGAGTGCAGTGGCGCGATCTCGGCTCACTGCAAGCTCTGCCTCCTGGGTTCACGCCATTCTCCTGTCTCAGCCTCCCGAGTAGCGGACACTACAGGCGCCTGCCAACGCGCCCGGCTAATTTTTTGTATTTTTAGCAGAGACGGGGTTTCACCGTCTTAGCCAGGATGGTCTTGATCTCCTGACCTTGTGATCCGCCCGCCTTGGCCTCCCAAAGTGCTGGGATTACAGGCGTGAGCCACCGCGCCTGGCCGAAACTCTCTAATATTAAAGAACTAAATCTCAGTACTTTGGGAGGCCAAGACAGGTGGATCACTGGAGGCCCGGAATTCGAGATCAGGCTGGCCAACATGGCAAAAACCCATCTCTACTAAAAATACAAAAATCAGCCAGGTGTAGTAGTGCACACCTGTAGTCCCAGCTACTTGGGAGGCTGAGGTGGGAGGATTGCTTGAACCTGGGAGGTGGAGGTTGCAATGAACCATGATTGTGCTACTGAACTCCAGCCTGGATGACAGAGTGAGACAGTCTTAAAAACACAAAAACAAAACCAACTAAAACTGCAGGATTTTTGAACTTTGATTCAGCAGCATCTTATATAATTTGATACCTGTGCTAAGGCAGTCAGAAAAAAGTGGGTACTTTGTGAGGATTTGGATTTGGGTTTTCACTTCCTTGGCTTTAAAAAATATATACAGGCCGGGCACGGTGGCTCAAGCCTGTAATCCCAGCACTTTGGGAGGCCGAGACGGACGGATCACGAGGTCAGGAGATTGAGACCATCCTGGCTAACATGGTGAAACCCCGTCCCTACTAAAAAAAAAAACACAAAAAGTAGCCGGGCGTGGTGGCGGGCGCCTATAGTCCCAGCTACTCAGGAGGCTGAGGCAGGAGAATGGCATAAACCCGGGAGGCGAAGGTTGCAGTGAGCTGAGATCCAGCCACTGCACTCCAGCCTGGCCGACAAAGCGAGACTCCGTCTCAAAAAAAAAATAAAAATAAAAATAAAAAATATATACAGAGGTAGGTTTGTGTGTATTTATGAATGTGTGTGTTTATGTGTTGCAGGTGCTCATAGCAGTGTGTAAACTTTCTGCCGTTAGGCTGGGCATGCCTGTAATCCTAGCACTTTAAGAGGCTGAGGCAGGCAGATTGCTTGAGCTCAGTAGTTTAAGACCAGCCTGGGCAACATGGCGAAACCCCATCTCTACAAAAAATTAGCTGGGCGTGGTGGCGTGTACCTGTAGTTCAGGTTGCTTGGGGGGGCCAAGGTGGGAGGATCACTTGAGCCCAGAAGGTCGAGGCTGCAGTGAGCTGAGATTGCACCACTGCACTCCAGCCTGAGTGACAAAATGAGACCCTGTCACAAACAACTTTCTACTGTTAAATTAGATAACAGACTAATTGTTTCATATGTGTGTTTAATTGCAGGTGTCCCATTTCCCAAAAACTTTATGTCTGTGGCAAAGACTATTCTAAAGCGTCTGTTCAGGGTTTATGCCCATATTTATCACCAGCACTTTGATTCTGTGATGCAGCTGCAAGAGGAGGCCCACCTCAACACCTCCTTTAAGCACTTTATTTTCTTTGTTCAGGTAAGTTGATCCATGTCGATTTCTGTGTCCTGTGACTTGGACTTATTTGGGTTGGGAACTTCAACAAAGAGCAGTGTGTCCTATTTATAGATGTAAAGCCAATTATAGGCAAGCTTCTCTTTTCTGTTTTGTTCTCTTTTCCACATTGTTTATTTTATTGATGTATGCAGCAGTATAAAAAGGTATCACCCCCATTTGGGCCTTCTGCCTCTGGCCTCCCTAGGTCTGTGGTTAGGATTATCCATTCAGGGTTGTGGCCTGTTGCTTTGTGGACCCTTAGTCAGAATTGGAACCCTTTTTTTTTTTTGAGACAGAGTCTCACTCTGTGGCCCAGGCTAGAATGCAGTGGCGTGATCTCGGCTCAATGCAACCTCTGCCTCCTGGGTTCAAGTGATTCTCCTGCCTCGGCCTCCCGAATAGCTGTGATTACAGGTGTCCACCACTACCCCCAACTAATTTTTGTATTTTGTTTTGTTTTGTTTTGTTTTGTTTTGAGGCGGAGTCTTGCTCTGTCGCCCGGACTGGAGTGCAGTGGCCGGATCTCAGCTCACTGCAAGCTCCGCCTCCCGGGTTTACGCCATTCTCCTGCCTCAGCCTCCCGAGTAGCTGAGACTACAGGCGCCCGCCACCTCGCCCAGCTAGTTTTTGTATTTTTAGTAGAGACGGGGTTTCACCGTGTTAGCCAGGATGGTCTCGATCTCCTGACCTCGTGATCCGCCCGTCTCGGCCTCCCAAAGTGCTGGGATTACAGGCTTGAGCCACCGCGCCTGGCCTAATTTTTGTATTTTTAGTAGAGATGGGATTTCCCATGTTGGCCAGGCTGGTCTCGAACTTCTGACCTCAGGTGATCCACCCTCCTCAGCCTCCCAAAGTGCTGGAATTACAGGCCTGAGCCACAGCACCCGGCCAGAATTTGAACTTTAAAAAATCAAAATAATTCACATTATTTGAAAAAGATATCAAAGAATTGATATGCCTTTAGCCTAACTTTAGAGATACTTACATTTTTTGCATATTGAATTACATACACATGTCTGTCTTAGATATTTTATGATAAAAAACCTGGTAGCTTTATAGTAGATATTGTGTATTATAGTTCTGTGTACTGTATCATGCTCTTCCTGATCTTCTTTCTCAGATTGTTGCATAAAAGGTCTACTGCCCCTTTATCAAAAATTCAGTTTGTAGTTTTCAGGTAGTTTTTTTTTTTTTTTTGAGACAGAGTCTTGCTCTGTCGCCCAGACTGGAGTGCAGTAGCACTATCTCGGCTAACTGCAACCTTTGCCTCCTGGGTTCAAGCAGTTCTCCTGCCTCAGCCTCCTCAGTAGGTTGGATTAGAGGCGCCTGCCACCACGCCCGGCTAATTTTTCTATTTTTACTAGAGATGGGGTTTCACCATGTTGGCCGGGCTGGTTTCGAACTCCTGACCTCAAGTGATCTCACCTACCTCATCCTCCCAAAGTGCTGGGATTACAGGCGTGAGCCACCACGCCCAGCCTTTTTCAAGTAATTTTTATGTAAATTTAAATATGCATACAGTTTTGATTTCAATGTTTAACACAGTGAGGATCATACTGATACCTAGACTTGCTTCTTTAATAAGCCTCCCATTGTAAGAATATAGGAAAAAACAAACTCGCTTTTTTCTACTATACTCTCACCACACAGAATGCTTCTGTGACCAAACATGGGGACTGTCTCTCACACACCAAGTCAGTGATCATTTCTACAGTGGACACCAGATGAATGTCCTATAATACGATTCAATTCTGATAATGTCTATCTGGAGGTAGCATCAGATCCTACAAGTTTGAGAGCTCAGTCCCACAAGACTGCCTCCCAACCTGGGACATCAATCAAAAGTAATACATTGTCAACTATACCTCTGACTATAAACCAGGGTTCCCACAACCCCCTTCTTGGGTTTGATTAGTTTGCTAGAGCAGCTTATAGAACTCAGGGAAATACTTATCTCTACCCATTTATTATGAAAGATGCTAACAAAAGATACAGATGAACAGCTAGATGGAAGAGATGTGTAGGGCCAGAGGAGAAGGGGCTTCCATACTCTGTCCAGGCATGCCATGCTCCAGGAACCTCCACGTGTTCAGCTATCCAGAAGCTCTCCTGAGCCCTGTTTTTTTGTGTTTTTATGGAGGCTTCATTACTTGCCCATGATTGATTAAATAATTGGCCATTGATGATCAACTCAACCTTCAGCCAGCCCTTTCCCCTCCCCAGAGGCTGTGATCTGGGAAGGGCAGAGGGCTGGCTGAAGGTTGACCAGTTCCCATTCTGAAACTTTATAGGAGCCTCCAGCCACCAGTCATCTCATTAGCACACAAGATAATCTTAGCACTCTGGTGATTCCGACAAGGGTTTTAGGAACTGTGCGTCAAGGAACGGAGGAAGACCAATACTTATATCACAATATCATAACTATATTTTTATTTATTTATTTTTTTGAGATGGAGTCTCGGTCTGTCGCCCAGGCTGGAGTGCAGTGGCTGGATCTCAGCTCACTGCAAGCTCTGCTTCCCGGGTTTACACCATTCTGCCTCGGCCTCCTGAGTAGCTGGGACTACAGGCGCCCACCACCACGCCCGGCTAGTTTTTTGTATCTTTTTTTTTTTTTTTAGTAGAGACAGGGTTTCACCGTGTTAGCCAGGATGGTCTCAATCTCCTGACCTCGTGATCCGCCCGTCTTGGCCTCCCAAAGTGCTGGGATTACAGGCTTGAGCCACTACGCCCAGCCCATAACTATATTTTTAAAAAGAGAGGGCTGGGCGTGGTGGCTCACCCCTGTAATCCCAGCACTTTGGGATTTGGGATGCCAAGGTGAGCGGATCACTTGAGGCCAAAGTTCAATACCAGCCTTGGCAACATAGACCACATCTGTACAAAAAAGAGGAAAAAAAAAAAAGGAAAAGAGAATAAATGCCTATTTTAAAATGTTCACAGAGGTTATTTCATCATTCTTTTGGACTTCAGAAAACTAGAGTTGGGAATCCCTTCTCCAAAAGACATTTACAGAGTTTCAGTTTTAGATCCATTTTTAATTGTTATTTTTCTTCTCTTTTTAGGAGTTTAATCTGATTGATAGGCGTGAGCTGGCACCTCTTCAAGAATTAATAGAGAAACTTGGATCAAAAGACAGATAAATGTTTCTTGTAGAACACAGTTACCCTCTTGCTTCATCTATTGCTAGAACTATCTCATTGCTATCTGTTATAGACTAGTGATACAGACTTTAAGAAAACAGGATAAAAAGATACCCATTGTCTGTGTCTACTGATAAGATTATCCCAAAGGTAGGTTGGCGTGATAGTAAGACCTTAAGGACACAGCCAAATCTTAAGTACTGTGTGACCACTCCTGTTATTATCACGTAGTCATACTTGGTTGTAATATGTGATGGTTAACCTGTAGCTTATAAATTTACTTGTTATTCTTTTACTCGTTTACTCAGTCATTTCTTTACAAGAAAATGATTGAATCTGTTTCAGGTGACAGCATAATGGACATGAAGAATTTCCATCAGTAATTTATGAATGAGTTTCCAGAACAAATTTCTTAATAACACAATCAGATTGGTTTTATTCTTTTATTTTACAAATAAAAAATGTATTTTTCAGTATCCTTGAGATTTAGAACATCTGTGTCACTTCAGATAACATTTTAGTTTCAAGTTTGTATGGTAGTGTTTTTATAGATAAGATACGTATATTTTTTCAAAATTCATGATTGCAGTTTAAATCATCATATGACGTGTGGGTGGGAGCAACCAAAGTTATTTTTACAGGGACTTTATTTTTTGATCTTTATTTGCGATTGTTTTCATATCTATCTAAATTATTAGGAGTGTGTGTATCAGAAGTAATTTTTTAATGTCTTCTAAGGATAGACCAGGCTTTTAGTCTAAAAAGCTTAATTCAGATAGTAGCTTTTGGCTGAGAAAAGGAATCCAAAATATTGCAAGAAATTTAGGTCTCAAAACCACTATTTTTATTATTTCATTATTTTTCAGAGGCATTGAAATTCTGGATTAGAGAATGGAGGAAAATACTCAGAGTACTTGATTATTTTATTTCATTTTATTAAAAAATTACTTCTATGTTTTTATTGTCTTGAGCCTTAGTTAAGAGTAGTGTAGAAATGCATGAACTTCATCCTAATAAGGATAAAACTTAAGGAAAACCACAATAAACCATGAAGGTATATACATCTTATAACACACAGAGTTTTGGTGTGCTACCTATTCTTGAGAGAGTGAGTGAGTGTATGTGTTTAAAGGAAACAAAATGGGAGAAATAAGTTTTAAAAGAATCCTCATTCTGTTAATATTCAAAAGATGGACTGAGCTCCCACTTGGGTTTTATCTTGTTTTAATTGTTTTTGTATCAAAACTTGAAATTCCTCTATTTCTATTGGGATATAAAAACTTTCCCCTTTAGTGAAGAAAACGTTTAGTTTTTATTTGGTTCCTAGAATTTAGTAAACTCTATTTAAAATGTACTGAGGCACAACAAGTATTATACTGGAAGACTTGCCAAACTGGCAAAGCTTTAAGTTCATCAGCATTCTATGTGGTTCAGAGCTGTGATTTTTGCAAAGTATTTTACCAGCCTCCTTGATGGCTTTGATAAAGATTAGATTTGATGTTTTTTTTAAATTTATTTTTCTTAATCCACTAAACTATAAAGAAAATACTTACTTAGAAACTCCATTTTAAATAATCATTTTCTAGACATTCTTAAATGTATACAGAATTTTAAAGAAAACATTTAATCTAATTTAGGTAGCATCCATATATCATTGAGGAATTAAAGTGTGGGACAGTCGTTATGAAAAAAAAAAAAAAAAAGAGAAAAGCCCTCTATTAGACATTCCACAATCCATGTTTTAAGCTTATCCAAAGGTGCAAATGTCAGCCATTCTGTATGTTCATGTTGATCATTTGTGAACAAGAGAGCAGGTTTCTAGATGTCACTTAGGATGTGAACTGCCTCTCGACTTTAAACCCTGTTGGCTTTACTTTTTTAAGTCCACAAGTGATGAAACTAGTTTCTCAGGTAGGCTTGTACTTTCCTCATTATTTCTAGTATTTCAAATATTCTCAAAGAAAAGAGTTACCACTGTTCTCCATTTATTTTCAGTTATGGAAATGTTCCCTCTCTTCACGACTAAGCTCTAAAGCAAATGAAAGACGATCACACGTCAGGACAGTAGTAAAGGCAGCTTATAAATGGGACATAAATCAGAGATGTGTTGGTATTTTGAGACTCAGACTGTCCTTTTTAAAAATAAAAACAAAAACATTACCAGGTTCCCAAGCCAATCTGGCTTAACCAACAGTGCACCGAAATATTAGTGTTTACCTCCAAGGCTAGGGAGCCAAGGGGAGGAGGAGAATTGGAGGAAGGGGAGATAATGGGAAGAGGATGGTGCCTTCCAGAGTTGGCTAGAGGGCCAACCTTTGATAACAGTTTGATGAAATCAGTTTTTTTGTTTGTTTGTTTTTTTGTTTTTTGAGACAGAGTCTCACTCTGTCGCCCAGGCTGGAGTGCAGTGCCGGGATCTCGGCTTCCTCCAAGCTCCGCCTCCCGGGTGCACACCATTCTCCTGCCCCAGCTTCCCTAGTAGCTGGAACTACAGGTGCCCGCCACCACGCCCAGCTAATTTTTTGTATTTTTAGTCATGCCCAGCTAATTTTTTGTATTTTTAGTAGAGATGGGGTTTCACCGTGTTAGCCAGGATGGTCTCCCATCTCCTGACCTTGCATTCCACCTGCCTCAGCCTCCCAAAGGCTGGGATTACAGGCGTCAGCCACTGTGCCAGGCCTACAGAAATCAATCTTTTTGACTCTTCTTTCTTTTATCTCCCCATGCCCAAGGTTTGCCTGTTCCATAACACTCACTCCCTTCCCCCTTGCTAATCAGAATCCATCTCCTCTCAGTGTCTGATCTCTGCTCTTCATACATGATTACAGTTATGGGGTGGAGAGTGCTTGCTAAATTATGCAGTTAATCCTATGGTGCTTTAATTTTCAGGCCTTCAAAAAACACTTGGACAGTGATGTGCAGATTTTTAAACAGTTGAACTTCCTTGTACTACAGTTTTTGTATTAACAGCCAAATTTGTCTTTCATTCTTCAGATTGTGAATAAAGTGATTTTTACAGGGCTTCCAGCAAAGTATTTCCTTTCATCTAAGGCTTATAGAACCCTAGCTCATATAGCTGCTTACATGAGAAATGTGAAATCTGTATTCACCATGACTTTAAAGTAACAAAGGTAAAGTTTTTTAGTAGTGCCAAGGCAAGAGGAACAATCTTGGTGGTAATACTAAGTTTTGTCAATGTTGTGGTTTCCTGATTGTATTGTTGGCTTTCTCTCTGAGCATTGAGGTTATACTAGAAGTAGAGCTTCTCAAACATAGTATCATTACCTCATAAGCATTAACAAATCAGGCCCAAAGAGTATAAGTCCTAGAAATTTGTTTTTAAGCGGCCCTAATCATGGTGCCGGTGCTACCGCCTTGTTTTAGGAGCCTGCCTCCTGTCAGTATGAAACCCTCACCTGAAAAATGACAGCCTGGACACCAAACACTGAGCACCTTCAACAGGCACATTATTTCCCCTGGGATCAGTAAGGGGATTTGGTTTCTACTATTGTAGAATTCTGAAAAGAGGTAAAGTAGTCCTTTGGTCATCCTATTTTTGCTTTCAATTTTGATATTTCAGACTGTAAAAGGTCTTGGGGGATGATAGTACATGTGGTAGCAGTAATTTTTTTGAAGCAACTGCACTGACATTCATTTGGGTTTTCTCTCATTATCAGATTCTATTCCAAACAAGTATTCTGTAGATCCAAATGGATTACCAGTGTGCTATAGACTTCTTCTTATAGAACAGCATTCTATTCTACATCAAAAATAGTTTGTGTAAGTTAGTTTTGGTTACCACCTAAAATATTTTTAAATGTTCTTTACATAAAAATTTATGTTGTGTTTTAAAATCCTTAGGGGCTTTATCTATTTTTCTAAGTCAGTTAACTGTACTTTTAAAAAAAGTATTTTGTATCTACTTTTGTAACTTCATCAGAATAAAATATATTGAAAGCAAGAAATGACTGATTATGTATATCAACACACACTTCTATTTAAATATAGAAACTTGAGAGTTTTGCAGGTTCTGTGGATTTTTGAGTACAGCTTAAATTTGGAAAGTTATCTTTGCATATTATTTAGTAGCTAACATGTTTTCTTAGCCCTTAAAAAAGGAAGTTCCTAAGGCCGGGCGCGGTGGCTCAAGCCTGTAATCCCAGCACTTTGGGAGGCCGAGACGGGCGGATCACGAGGTCAGGAGTTCGAGACCATCCTGGCTAACACGGTGAAACCCCGTCTCTACTAAAATCAATACAAAAAATTAGCCGGGCGAGGTGGCGGGCGCCTGTAGTCCCAGCTACTCGGGAGGCTGAGGCAGGAGAATGGCGTGAACCCGGGAGGCGGAGGTTGCAGTGAGCTGAGATCCGGCCACTGCACTCCAGCCTGGGCGACAGAGTAAGACTCCTTCTCAAAAAAAAAAAAAAAAAAAGGAAGTTCCTAAATGAACTAAGTATCATACTACTAGGACCCAACCCCTAAGAAACAAACTATTCCTCTAATAGTGGCTAAAACCCATCCCAAACCAAAATACATGGTCTCCTTCCTGCCATGTGAATCAGGCTCCAGATCTCTTGTACATTCCTGGTTGTGAGATAGTAGAGTTAAAATTAAAAACTTAATGAATGTGGCTAAATAGTACAAGTTAACACTGATTTTATTTTTTTGAGATGGGGTCTCTGTTGCCCAGGTTGGAGTGCAGTGGCACAATCTTGGCTCACTGCAACCTCCGCCTCCCAGGCTCAAGTGATCCTCCTGTCTCAGCCTCCCGAGTAGCTGGGACAACAGGCACGCACCATCATGCGCGGCTAATTTTTTATAATTTTTGTAAAGATGGGATTTTGCCATATTGCCCAGGCTGGTCTCGAACTCCTGAGTTCAAGCAAGCTGCCTGCCCTGGCCCCAAAGTGCTGGCATTACAGGCGTGAGCCACCACACCTGGCCTAGTTAATACTAATTTTGTATAAGCTATGAGTAAACTAGCAGTTTTGGATTTCTTTTGACATTTTCAGTAGGCTTAAAATCATCACAAAAATGGTAAGTTTGTAAGGGTATCTAATGGCTGTTTCAAACTTTATAAAATAATAGAATAACTCAGATAATCTTTGGGAGAGCCAGACTCTGGGTTTGAACCTGCACAGTCAGAAACAATGTCCAAACTATGCCATGGAGCATCTCTGACAAATACCCCATTCATGTCCCCACTAGGTATGGACATCACAGCCCCTGCACTGTCCTTACTTAGGTGCGGACATTAGCCTGCACCATTATCACTGGCCACTAGATGCCAGTCTCTGCCACAGCACCTCAAAAGCTAGCTACCTTTTTAGCTTTTTACTGGAGTCCTTTAGTACGTTATCTCATTTAATCCATAAAGCAACCTGGAGAAAGTGGTTGCAATTAAGAGGTATGCCAGAAATATTTCAGTATTCTTTAGACCATGCCACATAAGCTCAGACAAGTTCAAATAGCTAGTATATAGCAAGTCTTTCTCTGGATTGCATTTGCAAAAATTCTGCATGCTCAGCACTGCTAGGAAGCTCTATAAAATAAAATGATGGTGCAATGAAAAATCATCCCAATGAGGTTAAAAAAGGAGATGCATCCAAAGAGTTCCTACCTAATGAATTTTCTGAGTTTCAGATGTATATATATGTATGAAAGCTATGAGTGATCATGGACCAAATATGTTTGAAAGCTATGAGTGATCATGGACCAATACAACTGAAGAGAACAAGAGAATCTCAAGGTCACAGCAAAAAAAGTAAGATGCAGAAAGGATTGACATTTCCTGGGACTAAATGCATTTCACTTGTTTTAATCATAAAGTAAAACATTTGCTTCTGTCAAAGAAAAAAAAAAAAATACTGGAACTGTTGGAACTAATTTGGAAGCCCAAGATTGGTCAGATCATCCTGCAAATCCTTTTCTAGAAGAGTTCAAACTTAAACCTGTGGAGTGCAAATTGCAGAGCCTCTCTCAGTTCTGTTCAGTAATCACAGTGCATGCACTTTTTGGCCCATACTGGGCTGTTGACAGATGACTCAAGCAAGGCTCTATCCTCATGGAGCTTATAAACCAGTGAGAACAGACACATACATAAATTCATAGTTGTAAAAGGCCGTAAGTGCAACAAAAGTTATAGGTAAGTTGCAGGCTCTAAGCTTACTGTGAGGCAGTCAGAGGTGGCTCTTTGGAGAAGACAAAGCTTGAACCTTAAAAGATGGGCAACTGCATAACCAAACTTGTAGCATAGCTTATGCAGGGAGGTGCAAGTATAGTATTACTAGAGGGTAGATTTCAGTTGGACAGGCAGATAGTGGTTAAATCATACAAAAGAATTTTGGGAGTTTTGCCGGTAGGTAGGTGATGGGGAATCTGAAGGATTTCAAGTAGTAAATGTTTTCATTTTATTTTACTTATTTATTTGAGACAAAGTCTCACTCTATTGCCCAGGCTGGAGTGCAGTGGCTCAATCTTGGCTCACTGCAACCCCTGCCTCCCAGATTCAAGCGATTCTCCTGCCTCAACCTCCCGAGTAGCTGCAAGTAGAGGTATGCGCCACCCCCCTGGCTAGTTTTTGTATTTTCAGTAGAGATGGGGTTTCACCATGTTGGCCAGGGTGGTCTCGAACTCCTGACCTCAGGTGATCCACCCGCCTCAGCCTCCCAAAGTGCTAGGATTACAGGCATGAACCACTATGCCCGGCCTAAATGTTTTCATTTCAGATGGCTCTGACAGCCTAGGGGAAACTGAGGATAAGGGGGAGAATGGGACAGAGAGTAGCTCAGAGTAACAGATAGTATGGACAATTGTTAAATTATGAGGAAGAGGAAGGTTAGAGATAAGCAAAAGTACCTTTTTTTTTTTGGAGACAAAAAACTGGTAGAAAGGCCACCGCAGCCAGCTAATGGTTTGTATTTTTAGTAGAGACGGGGTTTTGCCACGTTGGCCAGGCTGTTCTCGAACTTCTGACCTCGGGTGATCCGCATGCCTCGACCTCCCAAAGTGCTTGGATTACAGGTGTGAGCCACCTTATCTGGCCAAAAGTACCATTTTAAATAAAAGGAGGAATTCTGTCAATACAAATCTGTGAGCTTGCCATGGGTCACTTGGTTACAAGTGACAAATCGATTATACTGCCTGTAGTGCTTATTTCCAGCATTGCTGGTTTCCAGCTGTACAAGCAAAGTCAAACATTTGTTTCTTTTTATCTGTTTTCTTCTTTGTCTTGCTTCATTTCCAAAGTAGCTCTCCCTGCATGGTTGCAAAGATGGTTGCCAGCAACTCCAGCCTTTCTACCAGCTTAGCAACATAGCCGAAAAAGATCAATGTCTGGGAACAATAGTCACTGGGGAATACAAGACGGGAGGGGGGGGAAGGAGGAAGGGGGTAAGGGTTGAAACTACCTATTGGGTACTATGCTCATTACCTGAAGGACGGATTCGTTCATACTCCCAGCCTCAGCACCATGCAATATACCTCTGTAACAAGCCTGCATATATACCCCGATTCTAAAATAGAAGTTGCAAAATAAAAGGATCCATTTGTTTTTTTTTTCTTTGAGACGGAGATTCGCTCTGTCCCCCAGGCTAGAGTGCAATGGCGCCATCTCAGCTCACTGCAACCGCCGCCTCCCGGGTTCAAGCGATTCTCCTGTCTCGGCCTCCTGAGTAGCTGGGATTAGAGACATGCGCCACCACGCCCGGCTAATTTTGTATTTTTAGTAGAGACGGGGTTTCACCATGTTGGTCAGGCTGGTCTCGAACTCCTGACCTCAGATGATCCACCTGCCTCGGCCTCCCAAAGTGTTGGGATTACAGGCATGAGTCACCATGCCCCGCCAGGATCCATTTCTTTAGTTCCAGAAAAGTCCCTCTACCAACTCTCATTGGTCTGGCTCAGATCATGGGGCCAACCCTAAGCCAATCTCCGATTAGCCAGACTTGGGTCCTGTTTCCATTCCTAGAGCTGGGGATGGGTGTGCCTCATCTAAACCATGCTATCTGAAGAGCAAGGGAATGGTTTACCACTACTACCCTGCTTGAGAAAAAAATTTTTTTGACAGCTTAAATTGCATCATTGACCGCAATGAAGAAAACTTAGAAGTTAGCATATCATCTCTAAACATTTTAAAGGAATGAAGCAGAAAATGTAAGACAGGCTAGTAATTGATCCAAAGGAGAAATTCTGAAGGCCAGAACATAGGAGTCAGCTAATACTGTAATAAATAATTTAGATAATATCCATATAGAACAACCGTAGGTCCAATCCATCCAAGTGCAACGCTGAAGGGACGTATTGATTGCATAGGCCAGAATGTTGGCAAAAAGCTGATAAATTCTGCAGGGTGCCACCTGACCACGTGCTGCAAACAAGTAACAGCTATAGAGAGGAGAGGCTTGGTTCAATTTCGGCTTTGACTGGTCTGAAGACTCCAGAGGCGGGACGAATTTGCGGACAGTTCTACCCCATCCCACATGGCGTCAGCTTCCCTTCCATTCTCATGACTCCATGGTCCATGGCTCCAACCTGGGCCTCTGTTAGGCTGTGTCCTGTGGCACCTTAAACTCAGGCAAATTAAAAACTGTTCGTGGACTCTACTCAGCTCCCACCTAACCCTCCATCCAAGTCATTGTCCAAGCCAGAAACGGGAGTCATCTCAGATACCTTCCCCACCCTCACCCCACATGCAATCGCTGGATTCCATTCACCTCCCAAGTGTCTCAGTTCATTCTTCCATCCCTCCCGCCACTGGTTTAGTTAGGCCCCTCCATTCTCACCTGGACCATCGCTGTAGCCTCGGAGCTTCTGACTGTGTCTCTGGTTGCAGCCCCTACACGCCCTCCTTCTCACAGGAGCAGAGCGATCTTTCTAAACCGCGAATCAAATCCTTCCACGAGTCCCCGCACCTGGAGCGATGGCCAAGCTCCTCAGCTTAGAAGCTAGGCTGCCAGCGTGTGGAGTGGGAATGGAAAAGTACATCGGGGCACGAGGGGTATTCGGATGAGGGAAGGCCAGTATTGGGCGCTGAGACCTTGGAGTGTTACCGAGCTGAGGAGGAAGATATTCACGCGGGCAAGGGGACCCTATCCGTGAAATAGGCCCTGGGGAGGCTGAAGGAGCGCGGCACGAGCGAAGGCAGAGGGCAGGGCCCCGAGGCCGGCAGGCGCTGCAGTGTCGGGGGTGGCGAGTCAGCCAGGGCCAGGGGAGGCTTGGGTGGGGCCGGGAGGCCGGCAGCCTCCGGGGGCGGAGCCAGCCGACAGGAGGCCTCCGGGGCGGGGCCTTGAGGACTGGGGCGGGGCCGGGAGTCTGATGGCCTCCGGGCGGCAGGGGGCGGCCTCTCCCAAGGCGGCGGCTCTCGGTTCCCTGCTCCGCGTCTTTCGGGCATACAGTGACCTCGGGCGGGGGGTCGCGTCGGCCGGGCATGGCGGCATGGAGCCCGGCCGCGGCAGCGCCTCTGCTTCGCGGGATCCGCGGGGTGAGCGCGGGCAGGGTCGGGGCTGCTTTCCCCGGGACGGGAGCTGCGGAGGGACCGCGGGTCCGGCAGCTGTCGGGGCTTGAGGACCGGCTCCCGGAGGGCGCGCGTAGCACCTGCAATGGGGGGGCTCCTCTTCCTTTCTCTCATTCATTCATTCTTTCATTCATTCATTCACTCAGCGATAACGGCATTCGAAATTTCAAGCTCCGGCGCGCGCTGGGGGAACTCCCGAGTTGGGTGGAGGTTGAAGGTCAGGCGGACGAACACATGAACAGTCATAATACAGCGGGGCAAAGGATTGATTTACGGAGCAGAAGAGAGGAGTCATAGCCCCAGAGTCAAGGCGTGGGTGCGGGGGACTGCAGCGGGGCCGGGGCCTTGGGAAGGTCGACTCGGCCTCTGACCTTGATCCTCCTCCAAATCCCACACTACCGGAGCAGAACCCAAGCAGGGGCCACTTCCCACGCGCTCTCCTAATCTCTCCCCCTTTCTGATCCATCCTTTGCTTCAGCTCATACCCTTCTTTCTCTTTCCTTTCATTTTCCTTCTCCCCTGGTTCTGAACCTGCTTCCCCTGTGCATGAAAAGAAGTTCTTCCACTGCGGTGACTTTCAGCGTGGACAGTGATCATCTGGGGATGTCAGTTGATTGTTCCACTAAAGGCCGCTGCCCACAGATCCACTAAGATAAAAGGCTTCTCCCAAGGATTCTGCAACGCTCACCACTCTCACCCCTTAGTAGCTGCCGATTCTGCCTGCCATCTGGTTACTCTCCGCCTTTACCCCCAAGATTGTGCCCCCAGAAGCAGCTCCATCCCACCCTCACTCCCAGCAATCCTGCCCAGCCTCTGAACATCAAGTTTCTGTCCCTCCATGCAGACAATCACACTCTGGGCCTTTCTCCCGTCCTGCGTTTCTGTCCCTAATTGAATAGTTCTTCCCCTGCTCATTCATTCATCCAGCACCAAGTGCCTCTGAGGGCCTGCCCTGGGGTCAGCTCTGGGATGCTGCCGGACTCATTTCTGGCCTGTAAGACCAGTGGTGAGAAAGCCAGTGCACAGCTCATTTTAAAGGAGTGGTGCTCTGAGATTCTGTGACACAGGACCCTGCTCTGAGCTATCAGGAAGGACTGAGGGGTAGAGGGGTGGGACCTTCAGCACCAGCACCCATGAACGGCCCTGGTGTCCTCCAACCTGTCATCCATGTCTAGTCAGGGACCAGTGCCCAGTGCTTCCGTCATTGTAATGCCTCTTACTTGGGCATCTCTCCTGACTCGCTCCTGAAGGCACTGTTTCCTGCAGGTTACTTTGGTACCATGAGACTGGGTTCCATCACCTGGAGTCCCATCTCCTGTCTGATACAGTCCACAATCTTTAGCCTGGCATTCGAGGCCTGCCACACTCCATTCCCAGTCTGCCTTTTCAGCATGCACTCAGCCCAGCCAAGTGACTGCCGACCTGCTTTTCTGCTCCTTCACTACTAAATGTTGAGATGTGTTCCATCAGAAACATGGGCTCCCCTGGCCAGGCGCGGTGGCTCACGCCTGTAATCCTAGCATTTTGGGAGGTTGAAGTGGGTGGATCACCTGAGGTCAGGGGTTCGAGACCAGCCAGGCCAACATGGTGAAACCTTGTCTCTGTTAAAAATTCAAAAATTTGCCTAGCGTGATGGTGGGTGCCTGGAATCCCAGCTACTCAGGAGGCTGAGGCAGGAAAATCACTTGAACCCGGGAGGTGGAGGTTGCAGTGAGCTGAGATTGTGCCACTGCACTCCAGCCTGGGTAACAGAGCAAAACTCTGTCTCCAAAAAAAACACAACCACAGGTTCCCCATGGTAGCCATTGGGGAAGGGGTGTTGTTGCCAGTGGTAAACAACCTACAGATGTTCCTTCTTCAGGTTCTTTAATAGAATTCTGACTTTGCTCCCCAGTGAGAAGGAGTGCATGATGAAGAATAGATGGCTAATTGAGCAGTGGGCTGTGAGGTCACATCCCACTGGGGAGGGCGAGACACGTTAATCAGGCCTAAAGGTGATGGGAGTGTGGAATTTGGCCCCACCATCCAGGGCAGTAGATGCTGAATGACCTAGTGGTATGGATCTGAGGCAAGTTGTCCAGCTTTTCTGGCTCTATCTTTTTAACGAATTCTACCTTGGGCACATTACTGTGTGCCTCAGTTTCCTTACCTATAAAACTATCAGCATAATAGTGTTACATGACATTATCATGAGGAATCAAACATCTCTTGAATTAGGTTTGGGGCCTCTTGTCTCTGGAGTCAAATTGAGTTATTAACAATCATCCTCTCCCCACCAATAAAAGTTTATTCTGTATTCCGGGGCACTTACATGGACTCCTGATACCACAGAGCCCCTCTGACACAACCCATGGCTATGCAGACAGGCCTGCATAGTGGCCCAGCTCAGGGCAGCAGCATCTTCCTTTGCCCTGACCTTCCTCTCTGTTCTGTGGCAGCTTCCACTTCACCATCGGATGTTTGCCACCCAGACTGAGGGGGAGCTCAGAGTGACCCAAATTCTCAAAGAAAAGTTTCCACGAGCTACAGCTATAAAAGTCACTGACATTTCAGGTAAAGTTTCTCTCATTCTTCCCACGGCACTTTGATACGATTTTGCCCTTTGGAAGGACAGAGGGTCGGGGGCTTGGAGGAGGGGGCTTGCTGCTGGTGAGTGGCTTCTCAAGATGTGTTGCTGCTGGACAGATGGAGCTCGGCTGCTCCCACCTCATGGGATGGCAGTCAGGATTCAGAAACATCAGAGGGAAACTGAGGACAAGGCGCAGTTGGGAGGACTCAAGGGTGCCAGCCTGGCTCAGCTCGGACAAGGTCCCTCTCTGTCACCCCAGAGCTCAGGTCCACAGTCTGTCATTTGACTTTGAATAGGTTTTGCTTTAATTTTCCCCCATTCTTCTGACGCCCTAGGATATCAGAGCTGGAGTGGACCCCAGAAAGGTTTTCTTCAGCTGCCTTACTTTCCCCAAGAAGAAACGAGCCCAGAGAGGCTAAAGGAACTGCCCAGTTCCTCATAGGGAAGAGACAATGGAACTGGAACCAGAACCAGGACCCAGGGGAGACTCTGTCCTAAGGCCAGTTACCAGCCCCAGCCAAGCTCTGTCCTTCTCAGGCGGCCACTGGCACCTAGAAGTTCAGGCTGGCAGTGTGTTAGGAGCAGGCTGGAGAAGCAACTTCTGCACCCACAGGATGGGGAAGATAGGCCCTTTATCCACACATACACACAGAACGACCCGTGGCATGGGCCGCTGGATAGGCATCAGCCTGAATCTCTCCACACCCAGAAGCAGCCTTTGCCACTCAGCATTGCCACAAGGGCTCACTGACTTTACTGAGAACATAACATTTCCAAGGATTGGGGAGAAAGTTTAGAAAGTAGATTTTATTCTGGAAACTACAGGGAATAAAATGATCTAAAGATCTGCTGGGGTTTGGGTGCAGTGGCTCACGCCTATAATCCCAGCACTTTGGGAGGCTGAGGCAGGTGGATCACGAGGTCAGGAGTTCAAGACCAGCCTGGCCAACACGGTGAAACCCCATCTCTACTAAAAATACAAAAATTAACTGGGCATGGTGGTGCACGCCTGTAGTCCCAGCTACTCAAGAGGCTGAGGCAGGAGACTTGCTTGAACCCGGGAGGCGGAGGTTGCAATGAGCCAAGATTGTGCCACTGCACTCAGCCTGGGTGACAGAGTGAGACTGTGTCTCCAGAAAAAAAAAATTTACTGGGGCTGGGCACAGTGGCTCATGTCTGTAATCCCAGCACTCTGGGAGGCTGAGGCAGGTGGATACCTGAGGTCAGGAGTTTGAGACCAGCCTGGCCAACATGGTGAAACCCCATCTCAACAGAAATACAAAAAAAAAAATTAGCCGGGCATGGTGGCGGACGCCTGTAATCCCAGCTACTTGGGAGGCTGAGGCAGGAGAATCGCTTGAACCCGGGAGGCAGAGGTTGCAGTGAGCTGAGATTGCACCACTGCACTCCAGCCTGGGTGACAAGAGCAAAACTCCGTCTCAAAAAAAAAAAAAATCTGCTGGAAAGGTACATCAGGTGAGGGCTTTGCAGGGGTCTTGCGGCAATGCTGAGGCCTTGATGTTACCAGGTCCTGAACTTGCCCCAGGCCCAGGGCAGAGTTAAAGCTTGATCCAGCTCTGGCTCTGCGCAGTCCTGGACAGAGTGCAGAAAGGGAGTTGAGGCTGAGAACCTGGGTTTTACCAAAACTTGGACTCCTAGAGCACATTATAAGAGAAACAACAGGCCAGGCACAGTGGCTCACGCCTGTAATCCCAGTCCTTTGGGAGGCCGAGATAGGCAGATCACGAGGTCAGGAGATTGAGACCATCTTGGCTAACATGGTGAAACCCCGTCTCTACTAAAAATACAAAAAAAAAATTTAGCTGGACATGGTGGCGGGTGCCTGTAATCCCAGCTACTTAGGAGGCTGAGGCAGGAGAATGGCGTGAAGCCAGGAGACACAGCTTGCAGTGAGCTGAGATCCGGCCACTGCACTCCAGCCCTCAGTGACAGAGCAAGACTCCATCTCAAAAAAAAAAAAAGAAGCAGAACAAAGCCTGTTGAGTACATTGCACCTCTTGTACAATGGCCTGGCTGAGTTAATCATGCAGGGGACATTTTCTTGCCCGTGTTATTTCATGCTAGAGCTATGTGTTTATCATCAGTCATCAGCACCAGCTCTCCAACCAGGTGGAGGAAAGCTCAGGCAGGGGGTGGATGGTCCACCAAGTCTGTCTTGAGGGCTTCACCAAAAAGTTCTCCCCCAAAACCCAGGATGAAACCCTGGATGCTGTGCTGTGAACCCAGCAGTGCTAGAGATAGCCACGAGCAGCTCCATGCATAGCATGTTTGCTGTGTCCCTGGCTCTCATGCTCCCCTGGTTCTTTCTTTCCTTTGGATAGTATTACACAGTTTTCAAACCAAATTGTGGTGTATTTTTGCCCTTCAAAAATACTGATCGTCGGTCCTTTGGAAGGTGGAACACTGAAATTCCATCCTTCTCATCCTCTTCTGTGGTGTTTATTGGACTAGTAAAAGGAAACACTGTACACTCCCTAGGTTGTCCATGCTTTATGCCTTATCTTTCCTGCCCACAAGTGATAACCCTGCGTGGTGCAGCTGCCTCGCAAAAGGAAGAGCACATTTTGGATTGTGGCAACCTGTCAGGAGGAGCATGTGGTCAGATTGGAAGCCATGATCTTTTCCTAATGGTCTTAGCAACTTTCCTTTGTGCTGAATGATAATATTCAGACCTTTGGATTGTACAGTACTTTGAGGACATATGGGACCATGGCTGCCATGACTTAATAATTGAAATGCTTTTGAATCATGTTTATTTTAGGAGGTTGTGGGGCGATGTATGAAATTAAAATTGAATCAGAAGAATTTAAGGAGAAGAGAACTGTCCAGCAGCACCAGATGGTTAATCAGGTCAGTAGAGGCAACAGTGCCCCTTGCCACTGGCCTTCAGCCTCCAAAAGGGCCTGCCAAGCAGGGATGGTGGTTTTTGCTATCAGTTGCAGGAAAGAATAATGCAGTACCACAGTCATGAAACAGGACTCAAGACCTGAGAAAAATCGAATCTGGGAGTATCTGCGTTGTGGCAAATAGGAATTTTATTCAAAATTGAAGCCAGGCCTCCCAATAGTGATTTCGTATGTCCTTGTATAATGCTACTAATGTTTACTGTTATTGTCACATATTGATGAGGATATCTAAACACAGACGGTGCTAAAAGATGCATGTTTTTGTAGATCTGAAGAGGGGTTTTTGGACTCTCTTTGGGACCGCTTTACAGATGGGTCAGTTGGTGCATGGTGTGAGTGAGAATGGCTGCCGCTGCCCCAGCCCCAGTGACAGAACATTTGGGTTCTGGAACATCATGGTCAACCAGCCTAAGGCTCAGTTTAAATATTATCCATATTTATTTTAATTGGAACTTATAACAACTTTGACCCTTGTTCCTGTACCTATGACTTTGCCCCCTCACTGGGTGTGTTTGGCATCATTCTGGAAGGCCTTGCCATTGTGAACTGGTGTTATGTTTGTAAAGCACAGCACTGGTAATGAGCGTCTGTTCGGTGGCCTCTCATGCATCAAGTGCAGGTGTCCTAGACTGCTGTTCACGCATTTCCCCCGCCCTTCTCTGTGTGCACCCTCCCAGCTGGCCTCTGCCTGCTGGTCTCTCTCTATCTGGGCGTTTGCCCAGAACGGACCTTCTGCCTGGGTTGCCCTTCCTTCCGTCCTCCACTTAGCTCAAGTGCTGCCTCCCCTCCCTCCCCAGCAGGGAATGAATGCCCTTCCCCCGCCCTCCCTGGCTCCCTTTTTTGGCTCTTGGTGGTTTCCGTTTGTGTCCTGAAAACTGACATCCCTGCTGTCTGACCCTGCAACCTGTCAGCCCTTTGTGGACCAGTGCCCTTTGGGATCCATCTTTGTGGTTCTCACGGAACCTAGCCCTTTGCAGTGGATGTGACCCCTACAGCCCTAAGGCATGCTGGTGGTCTGCTGGGTGCTCCAGTCACTGAGCCCTCCTGGAAACTCTTCCAGCCCCATGTGATCTCTGGGGTCAGAATCAAGGTAGAAGACGAGACAGGGAAGACCTGGCTGACTCAGATGATCCCCAACCCGTGGCACTTTGGGTTTTATTCTCAGATCTCTGTACAAGCCACCTGGTGCGACTGGACCCACGGGTGCTGGTAATTTGAGTGTGTCCCTTGGCCTGAAGCCACAGTTACAAGTGGTTAAGGAAGCAGGTTCTGCAATTCGACTTGCCACTTTCAAATCTGGGCTTTGCTACTTTCTAGCCACGTGACCTTGAGCAAGTTTTTCAACCCTACCCTTTGCCTCAGTTCCCTAATTGAGAGTAACAGTCCTTGCTTCAAAGCATTGCTGTGAGGATTCATGATAAAGTACACATTGAGCACTGACAACAGTGCCCGACACAGAGTAAGCCTTTCATAAATGTGGCCGCCATCACCATCATTTCACCTCCAACACTGGAAGGAAGCTGCAGCAGTCTGGGGTGGGGAAAGGCTGTTGATTCCTACAGTTTAGGGGAGTGTCAGCTCACAGTCTTGGGATTAAAGTGTCCTCTGGTCCCCTACAGCAGCATGTGCCTCTCCTCACACTTCCTGAGTAGACAGCCCAGCCACTTGTCCTTCATTTCCCCTCGAAAGCAGGCTTAGTGCAGGGCGGGGCTGTGTCCCCCACACTTAACAAAGGACCTGGCACATGGAAGGAGCCCAGTCAGTATCTCTTGAGAGTTTGCAGATAGTGAGGAGAGTTGGCTTGTGTTTTCTTATTGGCTTATCCATAGAAATTAAATTTTAGTATCTCAAAGGCGCTCCGTTTTGGAGAACTCACATCCTGACATTGGGGCACTTGTAAAAATTTATATATATATATATATATATATTTTTTTTTTTAATTCCCACGGAGTCTCACTTTGTCACCCAGGCTAGAGTGCAGTGGCGCTGTCTTGGCTCATTGTAACCTCTGCCTCCTGGGTTCAAGCGATTCTCCTGCCTCAGCCTCCCAAGTAGCTGGGATTATAGGCGCGCACCACCACACCCAGCTAATTTTAGTATTTTTAGTAAAGACAGGGTTTCACCATGTTGACCAGGCTGGTCTCGAACTCCTGACTTCAGGTGATCCACCTGCCTCGGCCTCCCAAAGTGCTGGGATTACAGGCATGAGCCACCATGCCCGGCCTTAAGAATATACATTTTTATATTTATATAGAGATGAGGTTCCACTATGCTGCTCAGGCTGGTCTTGAACTCTTTGGCGATTTTCCTGCCTCGGCCTCCCTAAGTGTTGGGATTACAGGTGTGAGCCACTGCGCCCAGAGCAGCTGCATCCTGAGTTACTCTAGAGGCCTCTCCTCCACTCCCAGTCAGAACAGCCCTTCTGGCTCAGGACTTGGGGTGTCATGCAGCTCCACACTGGGTGTCTGCAGGCAGCTGACATGAGGGGGTCCCCTGAGCCTGGCCACAGTACATTCTTAGGGGGCTGACACTTGTGTTAAAGTATATGGACTTGGTCATAGGCAATTTTAGATGATTTAAGTTTGGGGATGTTGGCTTTGACAGTCGCATGAGAATGATGAAAATGAAAATCTTCAGGAGCAAGTCTGTTGGCTGGCAGGGTCTGAGCCGGGACCTGGAGCTGCCCTGCCAGGACAGCTGTTGGGAATGGGATTCTGACAGGCACTGCCCTAAGAGAAGGCAGAGACCTGGAATCAAGGGGAAGGCAAGGTGGTAACTGGACTCCACTCCCAGGGCCAGCTGGTCTCTTCAGGAGTGAGGTAGGGGTGGGGTAGGTGCCCCATCCAGATGCTCTCATGCCCGGGCTGTTTGGGTGGGGGGGCTGGTGTCCTGCCGGAGTGAAGCTTGCCTCATCTATTTTGCCTATTCACCCTGCGCGTAGTAATGTTCATCCTGGTGCTACAGAATCAGAATTTTCTGTCCAAAAGGCCTGAAAATGTCGCCCAACCCATCCGATACTGGCATCCCTCCTGAGCTTCCCATCAGACGGTCCCTGCGGGATTCCCTGGAGGGCCCCCCAACCCCCCGCCGGCACCCTCAGGAGTGGACTCGTTCCTCTGGGACCCTGCTGCAGGGGGCTTGGCCTCTTCCAGGCCCCAGTGCATCTCTTTTGAAATACTCACTGGGTATTTGCTGTGGGCCAGCCCCAGGAGGCGTAGATATTGAGAATTCTGTACCAGGAGCACCTCCCTACCTGTCCTCCTGCCATCCTGGGGAGGCGGCAGCAAGGGCAGAGTAGGTAGTTGCGGTGAGCACTGAGTTGCCTTTGGAGGTGGACAGAGGTGAGATCTGAGCCTCATATTGGCAAAGATTGCATGAGGCATTGACCACAGGTGCCCAGCGTCGTGCCTGCCACGTGGAGGGCAGTTGCTAAACAGTTGTTGCCGTCTCCCCGCCTCCGGCCTCTTTCCAGCTTTGGGGATTGCCCTCCCCTAAGCCGCCTCCACCAATGTCTTTCCCCTGCTCAGAGCCTTTGCATGGCTCCCCTGCTTGCCCAGAATCCAGTCCAGTCTTCCTAGCCTGGGATTGACCATGCTTCATGTGATCTGCCTCAGTCTCCCTGACATGTGCCTACCTCAGTGAATCACGGGAGCTTGTCAGCCTCTCCTCACTTTCTGTCCTGGGCCAGATGCCCTGTCGCTCTTGCCTGCTCCATTTCTGGCTGGCCAGCTCCAGGGCTGCCTCCTGTGTGTGGCCCTTGTGCGTCCACCCTAGTCACCAGTGCAGTAGCTTACCTCGAACACCAGAAGCAGGGCTGTGCTGGCTTGAGTCTGGCAGTCCACTGCTGCCCGCGTTCAGTCCATTTGTGTTAGACTTGTGCTACTTTCTCTTACCTTTTTCATTACTTTCCCATGCCTTTTCCTCTGTGTCCCCAGCACCTGCTATAGTGCTGTGGGCATGGCAGGTGCTTAAGATTGTTTATCTAAGCTGCTTCTTATTACCTATGGGACTTCGGCCAAGTCACTTCCCCCAGCAGGGCCCCAGTTTCCTTAACTGTGGAGTGACCGAGGTGATCTCTAAGACCCTGTGTGGCTGTAAGGGACTGTAGTGTGTATTGGGAAGCCCTCAGGGGCTGCACAGAATGCAGGGAGAAGGCATCAGGGAGGGGGAGTGTGCAGGGCCTGAGGGGGTGAAGCCCAGAAGGTTCCTCTGTCCAGGGTCAGTCACGTGAAGTTGTGACTGGGCCCTCACCCAGCCAAGTGGATGTAAGGAGGAAAGGCTGGTTGTGGCCCAGGCACAGACACAGTCTCTAGGGAGCATTCCACGCCTGCAGAGAGCAAGTGGCCCAGGGACCTTCGCCCAGTGATAGGAGGCTTTTTCCAGGGACATTTCTGCCTGTTTGCAGATTTGAGGGCCTTGCACTTGATTGTGGAGTTGGAGGGTGTGCAGTGTAGGCCAAGTGGGGCAGCTCATTGTCCCCCAACACAACAGGAGCTCCTGGATCAGGGCAAGTCAGGAACATGATGGAAACCAGGTGTGGCCAGGACCTCAGGATACCTGGGTTCATATCCTGATTCCATTACTCACTTGTTTGCCGACTTTGGCAAGGAGTAGACTCTATTTTTTTTTTTTTAAATAAAATACAGGGATAGGACTAGATTGTATCTAAGGATCTATAAACCTGACCACATATATTAGGATTCTTTATATTGTAAGTGACAGAGACCAAGTTAAAATTAGCATAAGTAAACAAAGGGAATTATTTGGCCCATGTAACAAAATTATCTGGTTTCTGGTATATCTAGATTCCTCTCTCTCTCTCTATCAGCCTCTCAGCTTTCAGCTTCTTTCCCTGTGTTGGTCTCCTTTTCTCATGCTAAAGATGGGCTTTCTCTCCTTGGTGGGAAACATGGTCCATGGCCACCTCCAATTGATATCATAGCATATTGGCCCAAGACACAAGGCTCCACTCTCAAAAATCCCAAGGGAGATTCTGAGTGGCCCAATTTGGGTCATGTGCCACCCCGGTCCAGTCATAGCTGGGCCAGTGGCACATCATGACCTCAATATCAGACCAATTGGTAGTTCCACCAGAAGTGTACAATAAAGTAGAAAAGGGATTATTCCCCAAGAGAAGGAGCTCACTAAACAGACTGGAAAAGAAAAATGTCCACTCTACTATGATCATCAGATTTTGGCCTTATACTAAAAGGATCTTATTTTTCCTCTGTACTGATTATAAACTTGAGAGGTCCAAGCCACTCTGATTCTGTAACCTCTCTTTCTCCCAGCACTACAGGGGCCAGATATCTATTTGACTCTGGTGGTTCCTTCAGATTTGGGCTCTGACACCATTTGTAGCCTGAAAACAAGTCCCATAATTCCTTTGAAACTTTATTTCTTGCTCTGACCATTGGGGAATTTGTGCTAATTGGTATGATTTTAAAGAACAGCTCATTTTAAAGAATGCTTGATGCTTGAAATAACAAAATACAGGAAGCAGCATAAAAGTTCACTAGGGGACAGGTTGAAAAGTTATAATACATTCATATAATGGAATACTATGCTGATGCAAAAAAGAATCAGGACACCCATACATGCCTAACATAGAAAGATCTCCAAGGTAGATGTTTAGGGGAAGAGCAAAGTGTAGAGCAGGGGTAGAGCAGGGGTGTCCAATCCTTTGGCTTCCTTGGGCCACACATAAAATATACTAACACTAATGATAGCTGATGAGCTTTAAAAAAATTTTTTTTTTAATCTCAAAATGTTTTATGAAATTTTACGAATTTGTATTAGGCCACATTCAAAGCTGTCATGGGCTGGGCTGTGGGTTGGACAAGCTTGGTGTAATGTGTTTGAAATGTTAACCATTTGCGTTTTAAAAGATCATGGGGTGAAATATATTAGCTTGAATATGCCTGGTGAATATGCATTTTTAAATCCCCGTAAAGATACACAAGAAACCGGCCAGGCACAGTGGCTCATGCTTGTAATTCCAGCACTTTGGGAAGCCAAGACAGGCAGATTACTCCAGTCCAGGAGTTCAAGACCATCCTGGGGCAATATAGTGAGACCCTGTCTCTACAAAAAATAAAAAATTAGCCAGGCATGGTGGCATGTGCCTGTAGTCCCAGCTACTAGGGAGGCTGAAGCAGGAGGATTGTTTGAGCCCAGGAGGCGGAGGTTGCAGTAGGCCGATATTGTACCACTGCACTCCAATTTGGGCGCTAGGGTGAGACCCTGACTCAAAAAAAAAAAAAAAAGATACACAAGAAACTAACAACAGTTCTTTTGGGAATGGGGGTGGAAACTGGGGAGACGGACAGGTGTAGGAGGGAGACTTCCCTGTATGCCTTTTTGTACTTTTGGATCTTTAAATCATGTTAGATATTATTGATTAAAAAAATTGTTTTTCAAAAAAAGGAAAAATTGCTTAAACAAAGCACAAAGTCTCCTTCAGATGTAGAGCTGTATAAAAATACTCTCAGAGAATTACTGTAACCAATGTCAAATACACAAAAACTGATGATGCTATTTTCTTACTTAGGCACTAAAAGAAGAAATCAAAGAGATGCATGGATTGCGGATATTTACCTCTGTCCCCAAACGCTGACCACGCCCTGGCTGCATAGATGCTGCTGCTTAAGACCTTGAATGAACTTGACTAACATCATTCTTCCCTAAGCATTCACCAAAAAATTTATATATTTTGCTCATATACATTTCCATATTATAATTATAGAAGATGTATAATCTATTTAGATGTTAATTAAAGGAAGGAAACAACTGAAGCTTTTGAAGGGTCATTAGTAATGTTTCAGGTTCCTTTACTTTGGCCAAAGGGGTCTTGTCTTCAGACAGTTCTGTCCTGCTGCTACAGAGAGAGAATGCAGTGCTAGCTTTTTGTCTTGTGAAGAGGTTTTCCTGTTTCTTCCCCCCACGAAACTGCTGAGGCCTCTTCATCTTACTGAAACAAAGAAAAGATCCTTTCCTATTGCTGTTCTTTTCCTTTATCATTCTTTTCTTCCCCCTCTAAACTTCTTACGTGAATGATCTGGGAACCTCAATTTCTTATGCTCTGAAATGGACTCTGAGGATTTGGGGGTGCCAGGATCCGGGTTCTTTTCCTGTGTTCAAAGATCCTCCACCCCTTGATTCTTGGTAGGAGGCAGAGCCCACCTCCCATGACAGAAGCTGAAAAGGCTTGCTTTCCCTGCCTCCCTCACAGCTGAGGCACAGGCAGACGTTCCAGACTCAGCCAATCAGATGGACCTGCCCTGAACTTGGGAGCAAGTGACACTGAGGAGCAGGGACAGTGGGACATCCATTCCTGCTGCAGCCATGGCTACAACATCTGGTGTTCTGGATGGTGGTGGTGGCAGCCGATGGAGTGCTATAAGCTGCTATCTTTGGAGTCTGTGGTGGTGGTTGCGGTGTCTGGGTCTGCAGCGTGGTTTGGGCTCCAGCCACGGAGCCTTCCTTGTCCCTGTTTTCAGCAGCTGGCCCGCCAGTGTTCCCAGACGTCTTGTGACTGCCCCCACACCCTTTCATTAAATTATTTTCTGCTCCCATCAGCCAGCACCCCTGTTACCATGGCAGTGGGAGGTTGACCATCCACTCCTCTCTCACACTCCTTTTCAAGGAACCGACCACCAGAGAAGTTAGGGGTCACTATTGGTTCTGAAGGTACCTCCCTAAGAAATGAGGACATGAAGATATAACAACCTTTTCTGCCCCAGGTTTTTGGGGGCAGAAAAAAATTTCAAATATTCTGTTCATATACTGTGCCCCCATTTTGTAATTTTACAATATTCTCTGTCTGCACAGTGGGGTTGGGAGGGATTGGTACCTGCCAGGGGAGAACTGCCTTTCTTACAAGGAGTAGAGTCACTCAGTTGTATCAGAGCTGAGAAGGATGGGACAAAAAAGAACTATGCCTGAAGGCCCGAGCCACCTCTGAAACAGCTGGACACCCCAGGGATGGCTTTCAGGTGATGTGGTGAGGAAACACCCAAGCTTGGAATCCCAGAGGCCAGCAGGACGGCAGTGGTCAGTGAGAATGGAGAAACCTCAAAATTAGACACACTGATTCCCTGCGTGGAACCTATTTGTCTTTCTCTTAAGAGTGGGCATGGGGAACATCACACACCGGGGCCTATCATGGGGAGGGGGGAGGGGGGAGGGATTGCATTGGGAGTTATACCTGATATAAATGATGAATTGATGGGTACAGCACACCAACATGGCACAAGTATACATATGTAACAAACCTGCACGTTATGCACATGTACCCTAGAACTTAAAGTATAATAATAATAAAAAATAATAAATAATAAAAAAATTTAAAAAAAAGAGTGGGCTCAACATAGTGATCTAAAGAACAGAATAGGCCAGGTGTGGTGGCTCACACCTGTAATCCCAGCACTTTGGGAGGCCAAGGGGGGAGGGGGGCGCGAATCACAAGGTCAGGAGTTCGAGACCAGCTTGACCAACATGGTGAAACCCTATCTCTACTAAAAATACAAAAATTAGCCAGGCATGGCGGCACGCACCTGTAATCCCAGCTACTCAGGAGGCTGAGGCAGGAGAATCGCTTGAACCCAGGAGGCAGAAATTGCAGTGAGCCAAGATTGTGCCACTGCACTCCAGCCTAGGCGACAGAGTGAGACTCTGTCTAAAAAAAAAAAAAAAAAAAAAAAGAAACCCAGAACAAAGTGAAAGTGACCTGCAGTTTCAGAGAATACATCATGTAATGCACAGTGGCTTTCTCCTTGCTCTCTCCCTTGGATTGTTTGCTCTGGGGGAAGGCAGCCATGTTGTGAGAACACTCAAGCAGCCTGCGGAGAGGTCCATAGGGTGAGAAACTGAGGCTTTTTACCAACAGCCAGCCAAACGGGCCTGCCAACAGCCAGCACAGAATGAGGCCTTCTACCAGGACAAGAGCCATGTGGGTGAGCCACCTTGGAAGTGGATCCTTTAGCCACAGTCAAGCCATCAGAAGATTACAGCCCCAGCTGGCATCCTGACTGCAGGCTGAGCCAGAGCCACTCAGCTGAGCCACTCCCCAATTTCTGACCAAGAGAAACTGTGAAATACATATATGTGTTTGTTGTTTTAAGCCACTGTTTGGGGTTACATTTTTATGCAGCAAATGATAATTAATATATTTGTTTATTACTGAAGGAACACAGGGGCCTCTCATTTACTGACAGAAAGGTTGAAAAGTCAAACTTTAGGCTGGTTGCACTGGCACACATGTGTAATCCCAGCACTTTGGGAGGCTGAGGTGGGTGGATCACTTGAGGTCAGGAGTTCAAGACCAGCCTGGCCAACATGGTGAAACCTTGTCTCTACTAAAAAACAAAACAAAACAAAACAAAAAAACAAAAATTAGCCAGGCATAGTGGCATGTGCCTGTAGTCCCAGCTACTCAGGAGGCTGAGGCAGGAGAATCGCTCGAACCTGGGAAGCAGAGGCTGCAGTGAGCCAAGATCGTGCTACCGCACTCCAGCCTGGATGACAGAGCCAGACTCCATCTCAAAAAGAAAGAAGAGAAAAGAAAAGAAAAGAAAAAGAGCCAAATTGCAGAAAGGACACAGGTCCAGCTAGGAGTCAGGAACACCAGTGCCACTGGGTCTCCCCTTCATCTGCTGTCCATTCTTCTCTGCAGATCAGCTTTATTATCTCTCACTCTAGATTGGCATCTGCCATACAGTAGTGACTTGACTGCCTGTAGCTCTTAATTTATATATTTTAATGTCCAGGCCAGCCGGATGTGGTGGCTCACATCTGTAATCCCAACACTTTGGGAGGCAGAGATGGGAGAATTGCTTGAGCCCAGGAGTTTGAGACCAGCCTGGGCAACAAGTAAGACACTGTTTTTTTTTTTTTTTTTTGAGACGGAGTCTGGCTCTTTCGCCGGGGCTGGAGTGCAGTGGCCGGTTCTCAGCTCACTGCAAGCTCCACCTCCCGGGTTTACGCCATTCTCCTGCCTCAGCCTCCCGAGTAGCTGGGACTACAGGCGCCCGCCACCTCGCCGGGCTAGTTTTTTGTATTTTTTAGTAGAGACGGGGTTTCACAGTGTTAGCCAGGATGGTCTCGATCTCCTGACCTCGTGATCCGCCCGTCTCGGCCTCCCAAAGTGCTGGGATTACAGGCTTGAGCCACCGTGCCGGGCGTAAGACACTGTTTTTACAAAAAATAAAAATTAAAAAAATTAGCCAGTTGTGGTGACATGCACCTGTAGCCCTAGCAACTCTGGAGGCTGAGGCAGGAGGATCAATTGAGCCCAGGAGTTTGAGGCTGCAGTAACCTGTGACTGTGTCACTGCACTCAGCCTGGATGGCACACAGTGAGATCCTGTTCAGGCCATGGGAAGAGCAGACTTTCTTTTCAAGTTCCCAGGAGGGCCTCTGATTGGCTCATCTTGAATCAGGAGCCACCTGGACTAAACCACTGCACGAGCAGACTTTCTTTTTAAGTTCCCAGGAGGGCCTCTGATGGGCTCATCTTCAATCAGGAGCCATCTGTACTAACCTGTTGGAAGAGCAAACGTTCAAGTTCCCAGGAAGGCCTCTGATTGGCTCATCTTGATTTCGGAGCCACCTGGACTAACGAGGTGGAGTCCGGGGGTGGTATAAAATTGTAGTCTCTAGCTGAACTCCGGCTTGAAGTGGAGAGAGGAGGCGTTACCAAAAGAAGAGGGGGTTCTATTCTTCGAAGGAGGGCTGGGACAGAGCAGCAAATGTTCTTGACTGGAGGAAAAGGTAAGTGTGGCTTTGTGGGCCAAGCCGCATACGAACCTCCGGACACCAGAAGACGAGACTCTTCCTTCTGCTTCACCCCACCCGCACCCAGGGAACTCTTCAGGCTTGTGAAATGTGTAATCCCCTAAATGCTTCTAAATTTGGAAACAAGTAACCCCCCCACCCCAGTTGTTCTTTCCCCCAAATTAAAAGGAAAGTTGGGAGAGGAATCACAGGTTTTCTTTTTAATTGATGGATTAGAAAAGAAGAAAGTGTTTAATCCCAGTGGCTAGAGTATAGCATTGCATCGGACGCAGCCACCTCCTAGCTTTTTAAGTGTTGCTTGTGGAAAGTGCTAGGTTCACCTGAGAGGTCTTCGGAGCTCAGTGTCCTTTTAAAAACAATGTGCAGTTTTCCAGTGGAAAACCCAAAGTGCCCTGAGGTGCCTGCTGACTGGGCAAGTCAGTGTAGGGGAAACGCCTGCTCCACAGCCCTCCCCTGGGCACATTTCATTCCTGGGTTCCTGTAGTGCCCCTCAGCCCTGGTTAGACCACCCAACTAGCAGAATAGGGGACAGGGTGGCCAGTAACCTGAGAGGGGACCTGAGGCTGCAAAGCCCCACCCAGACACAGACTGGTTAGGAGCCAATGGTTTCAATTCCCTTTCTTGGGAATCCAGAGTGGGAAAGGTGAGTGAATGACTCGCGGAGAGCCAGTCCACGACCAGACAATGGCTGCCGGAGCGCTCAGGACAAACGGACCTGGGAGTCCAAACCGGGAAGTGCGGAGATAATGAACTGGAGAGGCCAAAGTTGAACAAATGGACTGAGAAGGTCATGAATGAAGGGTTGTGGCAAGAAAGTGCTAAGAGAAAGCAGGCCCTGAAATAAAGAAGATACAGTGATTCCCATTCTGGCTGTAAATTCGAACCACCTGGGATAATTACAAATATCCCTTCCTGGGTCCCTGCCAGGTTTAAGAGTCTCATTAGTGAGGGGAAGGGAGAGCGGAGGCACAGAGACCAGGTAAGTCACGGGAAGGGTGGACTCTCCTCTCTATCCCCTACCAGCCCCCCAGGCCTGCCCTGCCCAGCCCACGGCAGTTCCCCTCCCTCCAGCTCCTTTTCCCTCGATGGGGCTACTGCGCATCCATTAATTCACCTCGCCTCCACCCCTCACCCATTTGCGGGGAATTGCCCCCCAACCCCTAATTCCGCGGAGTGAACAGCGGGAGCACTCCCAGGCAGCCAGAGCCCGGGCAGGCCCGACGTGGCTTGCGGGCAGAAGATGTCTGTCCTGGAAAATGGTCGCAGCCGGCAGTGGTCTGTTAATCCTCTCAACAGAAAGCAGCCCCACGAGTCTGCGGTCCCACGGGCCGGCTTTATCCACAGGGTGCACCCAAGCACAGAGAAGGTGGAGATGGAGTGACGGGAGGGGGTTCCGACGCCCTCAATCCCGGGGTCCAGATGTTGTTGGAGAGCGGCAAACGCGCCCTAGTCCGTGCTTCTTCGCCACGACTCTGAAATGTCGTTTTAAATAAGACAGTCACTCACAGCTCAAGTCTGCCAGCGGTGGCTTCTGAGCTCCAGCTGCCTTCTTCGGGCCACCTAAAGGAGAGCAACCCGCAGAGCGCGCACTCTTGCACGCCCACCGCCTCTCCACTCCCTGCTCAATCAGCCAACATTTGTACCTGCACTGGCGCTAATGATGCTGATCGGGCTATGCTAGGAGTCATCTCTACCCTTAGGCACCTCATTCCAGGAAGCTGACCTCATTTCTCAGCTCCTGGTAAGATACCCTGTGGCTGTGAATTTAAAAGAGCATTTGTGTAATTTATTTTTTCTGTAAGGAAAAGGTGTTTAGAGTGGCAGATGACAGTGTACCTAAAAGATGCCGGACAGGTTATTTTCTTTTACAATAAGACTACAAAGAAGCAATCATAGAAAGAAACAATCATAGTGACTATTGTCAAACAAAACTGCGAACCCAAGTGTCTATACTAAAGCCAACTTGGTTTTTGTTTGTTTGTTTTTGTTTTTGAGATGGAGTCTTGCTTTGTCTCCCAGGCTAGAATGCAGTGGCACGATCTCTGCTCACTGCAACCTCTGCCTCTGGGGTTCAGGTAATTCTCCTGTCTCAACCTCCCAAGTAGCTAGGATTACAGATGCCTGCCACCAAGTCCAGCTAATTTTTGTGTTTTTTAGTAGAGATGGGGTTTCACCATGTTGGCCAGACTGGTCTCGAACTCCTGACCTAAGGTAATCCACCCACCTTAGCCTCCCAAAGTGCTGGGATTACAGGCGTGAACCACTGTGCCTGGCCTAAAGCCAACTGTTAAAGCAGCCACCAGGGAATGCAGTGTGAGTGCAACAACAGACTTCTGCCTCTCTCCAGAAGATATAAAAACAAGTCATTGGGGGCACAAAAGATGAGTACATAAAAGAGTAAAACAACTGATGTTCAAGTAATGCCTTTAAGGTTTTTGCAATTTATTTTTTTGAGACAGGGTCTTGCTCTGTCTCCCAAGCTGGAGTGCAGTGGTGCAATCTTGGCTTGCTGTACCCTCTGCCTGCTGGGTTCAAGCAAATCTCCCACCTCAGCCTCCCGAGTAGCTGGGATTACAGGTGCCTGCCATCACTCTCAGCTAATTTTTGCATTTTTAGTAGAGACGAGGGTTCACCATGTTGGCCAGGCTGGTCTTGAACGCCTGACCTCAGGTGATCTGCCTGCCTCAGGCTCCCAAAGTGCTGGGATTACAGGCGTGAGCCACTGTGCCTGACCGGTTTTTTTTGTTTGTTTGTTTGTTTTTGTTTTTGAGATGGAATTTCATTCTTGTCCAGGCTGGAGTGTAATGGTGCGATCTCAGCTCACTGCAACCTCTGCCTCCCAGGTTCAAGAGATTCTCCTGCTTCAGCCTCCTGAGTAGCTGGGGTTACAGGTGTGAGCCATGAGCCACCATGCCCAGCTAATTTTGTATTTTTAGTAGAGACGGGGTTTCTCCATGTTGGTCAGGCTGTTCTCGAAGTCATGACCTCAAGTGATCCACCTGCCTCGGCCTCCCAAAATGCTGGGATTACAGGTGTGAGCCACTGTGCCCAGCTCCCCCCCTCCCTTTTTTTTTTTGAGACAGGATCTCTGTCACTCAGGCTTAAGTGCAGTGGCGCATTCACAACTCACTGCAACCTTGACTTCTGGGGCTCAGCTGATCCTCCCACCTCAGCCTCCCAAGTAGCTGGGAGTATAGGTGTGCACTACCATGTCTGGCTTTTTTTTTTTTTTTTTGTAGAGTTGAGGTCTTACTATGTTGCCCAGGCTGGTCAAATTCCTGCCCTCAAGTGATCTTCCTGCCTTGGCCTCCCAAAGTCTTGGGATTACAAGCATGAGCCCAGCCTTTTTTTTTTTTTTTTCCTAATAGTTTTAATTATTTTTTTAATAGTCTTTATTGTTTTAGAACAGTTCTATATTTACAGAAAAATTCTGAAGACAGTGCAGTTCCCATATGTCCCACACCCAGTTTCCCTGATTATTCACTTCCTACCTGAGTATGGGGCATTTTTTACAATGAATTTGTTACACTATTATTAATGACAGCCCACACTTTATTCAGGTTTCCTTAGTCTTTCTTTAATGTCTTTTTTCTAGGTAGCCCCTCCATGAAACCAGATTACATTTAGTCATCATGTCCCCTTGGCTCCTCCTGGCGGTGGCAGTTTCTCCGATTTTCCTTATTTTTGGTAAGCCTTACTCCATATAAATATATTCTGGGGGAATTATAGATGGGTTTGACAGAAAGCATTTTTAAAACCAAAAACTACAAAAGAAGAAAGTCACAATCAGTTGATCAGTTGAAAGTTACTCTATTCCAAACATCTTGGCAAACATTAAATAATCACATTTCAGAATCACACCAAGCCAAAAACAACAACAACAACAAAACTGCCTTGAGTTATGGACATCAGGAAGCAGTAGCTTTGCACAAAAAGGATAAGTTTAAGGAGAACGTTGTTTGAGGTGAGGCTTGGTAGATTTATAAACAAGGTTAAAGGTTTCTACACACATTAACCTGTGACATTAAATATATCTCTAAATAAAACTTTATAAACAAGCAGAGACTTTTCCTTTCATTTAACAGAACTGTTGGAAGAAAACAAACAATACTTTCAGTAGAAATGGAAATTCCTGATGCTTTGGGAATTGTTTCAGTACTTTTTCTAATACTTCAGGCATTGACTAGAGGAACTGAGACTAGAAAATATTTTTACCTGTTTAGTCAGTATCACATATCTTCATCTGTTTGTTCTCACTGCTGAAGCACACACTTAAAATAATCATCATACATTTATGCACACAACCGCTTCTCCCGTGCTCTATACAAACCTATTAAGCTATTTTTCTGAATCAAATTTCCACAACTTTAAAGAAAAAAAAAAATCACAGAATAACATCAGAATAACATGTTTTTCAAGGCAGGCATTTTAAAAGCTAACCCCAACTTGCCCTGTTTTAGGCTTTGTATTACAGTGTTTAACTTGCTTTCTTGGGTAGTTAGTCTGGAAATCAGTTCATCACCTGATATAGGATGGCTGGTTTTTTTTTTTTTTTTAATTTTTTTTGAGATGGAGTCTCGCTCTGTCACCCAGGCTGGAGTGCAGTGGCCGGATCTCAGCTCACTGCAAGCTCCGCCGCCCGGGTTTACGCCATTCTCCTGGCTCAGCCTCCCGAGTAGCTGGGACTACAGGCACCTGCCACCTCGCCTGGCTAATTTTTTTGTATTTTTTAGTAGAGACGAGGTTTCACCGTATTAGCCAGGATGGTCTCGATCTCCTGACCTCGTGATCCACCCGTCTCGGCCTCCCAAAGTGCTGGGATTACAGGCTTGAGCCACCGCGCCCGGCCTGATGGCTGGATTTTAATATTTGCTGTCGCTAATTCACTTGGTTAAATGCCTAAAGCTAGTAGTCTACTAGTGCTGAAGGAAGAGGGGAAGCATTTATGGCTCATTAGAACCAATCCACATGGTTTCCAGATCAGCTGATTTTCTCACTACGATACTTAACAGCAAGATCAGAGGCTTTAACAACGTCATGTCAGTAAAGCCATCAATAATTCAGAAGAAATTTTAATTACAAACTTAAAATAATTACATAGTTGTAAATTAGTCTGTCACTAAGTAAAGACCACTACATTTCACTTTGGGAGACCTTGTAAAATGTAAGCTAACTCACTGCTGGAACCTTGAAACAGAGGTCACCCAGATCAACAAGCATGAGTCAGTCCCTTCTGCTAGCTTCTCATCCCCTGATTTGAGTTTATGAGATGAGCCAATAATGTAGAGACCATAAGCTCATTTTTTCTACCTAAAACTAAGTCTCAGCCTGTCACTTTCCTTCTGACCCAGTTACAGCTGCTTCTCTGGTATGTGCTTCAATCCTCTTCACTGGGCACCATTAAACACTGGACTTGGTGGCTGTCCATGCATGTGACCAATTTCACTATCCATCCTCTGGCTTCAGTGCCAATTTTAAGAATGCAAATTCCTACGTGGCCAGATTTCTATAAAGAAGGCAAGTTATTTTATTCTGGCTAAAGTTAATCATATTATTAATATCTTCTAAAATTAGCCTTTACATTTACTGCTTTAAAAAAATTCCAGGCCGGGTGCAGTGGCTCACACCTGTAATCCCAGCACTTTGGGAGGCTGAGGCGGGCAGATCACGAGGTCAGGAGATTGAGACTATGCTGGTTAACACGGTGAAACCCCATCTCTAACAAAAAAAATACAAAAAATTAGCTGGGCGTGGTGGGGGCACCTATAGTCCCAAACAGGCAGGAGGCTGAGGCAGGAGAATGGTGTGAACCCGGGAGGCGGAGCTTGCAGTGAGCAGAGATGCTCCATTGCACTCCAGCCTGGGCAACAGAGCAAGACTCCGTCTCAAAAAAAAAATTTCAGCAAACATAAAATTTAGGTCTAAAAGATGCCAGTGATTTAAAAATCTACATAGATCTAAGATCAATGCCTGTGTATGAGTGTAGCTACTGCCACGAGGCATTCTAGTCATAGCCAGCCTAGGGAAGTGTGAGCTGAATACAGGTCCTGTGCCACAAAACCTCTGACTGAAACAGAACTACAAAAGTGAGAAGCATTAATAGATGTGCACTGTATTTATATAAGCTGCTCTCTTCAGCATTAAAACAGCTGATCTACTGTGTCAATCTGGTAGAGATCAGTTGGTGCCATATGTAAAAACCAACAGGTTAACTGACCAAACTTCTCCAGATTTCAATTGGTTCTATGGGATCAAACAGACATGATATGTTAATCATGATGAAAACAATAATCTTAACCATGTTTAAGAAAAAATATATAAAATTTTAGTACAAGTACTTATTTTACTTCTGTACTCAAAAAGGGTGAGAATCCCAGCTACTCAGAGACTGAGGTGTTTGGATCACCTGAGCCACAAGTTCAAGACCAGCCTGGACAATATAGCAAGACCCCTGCCTCAAAGGAAATTGAGATTTAAATTTTGTTTGTGATTTCCTCTAAGTGAATAATGGTAAAATTTAACAAACTAGCATAGCTCAATTTACTGAGCTACAAAATATAACATTCAGCTGGGCATGGTGGCTCATGCCTGTAATCCCAACACTTTGGGAGGCTGAGGCAAGAGGACTGCTTGAGGCCAGGAGTTTGAGACCAGCCTGAGCAACACAGTGAGACCTCATCTCTATAAAGTTTTAAAAAAAGAGAAAATCTTAGTGTACTTTAATTTATGGCAGGTGCTATATATGAGAGTTGAAGTCTTCTGTACCTCCACAATGCCACACTTTCTTACTCACAAAGGATAGTTAGAAGCTAGAATACAACTTTTTTGTTATTTATAAATGCTGCCAAAAGAAGAAATGTTTATTGAATTTCAAATGACACAGTTGTAAATTGGCAGTTAGCAGCTTTCCATGTAAAGCTTCATCTCAGCATGAAAAACTTGATTAGAGTCAAAACTAGCCAAGGAAAATTCAAGTTTATGATGCCTAAAAGTCTACTGTGTGGCTGTCTGAAACGTGTATTGTACCATGGTGTTATCCATCCAGTCAGGCTTTTGAAGCTACCTGTAACAGTCACTGTTGTAGGGAGAAACAGCTCCACAATTAAAAAATAATCTAAGTGAGGCCAGGTGCAGTGGCTCATGCCGGTAATCCCAGCACTTTGGGAGGCTGAGGCAGGCGGATCACCTGAGGTCAGGAGTTCGAGACCAGCCTGGCCAAGATGGTGAAACCCTGTCTCTACTAAAAATACAAAAATTAGCCAGGTGTGGTGGCAGGCGCCTGTAATCCCAGCTACTCGGGAGGCTGAGGGAGGAGAATCACTTGAACCCGGGAGGCAGAGGATGCAGTGAGCTGAGATTGCACCATTGTACTCCAGCCTGGGTGACAGAGCAAGAATCTATCTAAAAAAAAAAACATCAGAGTGATTACATTAAATACACATGTCAGCATCTTTGGCATTTTAGTCCAAATCAGTGTTGACAAAGTAGGGACTTAACTCTTTTCATCTTCATTTTTCCAAAAGCAGATTCACCCAGCACCTTCATTTTCCTCTATAATATACAATATTTTTGCTTCAGCTACTGAAATGATTCCTTCATTCTGAACTTCAAACACGTAGAGGGCTTTCCAAGTCCCTAAGGCAGGAAGCAGTTCCTTATCAAATTCATTATCAAGGCTGGGTGTGGTTTCTCATGCCTATAATCTCAGTACTCTAGGAGACCACGGTGGGTGGATCGTTTGAGTCCAGGAGTTTAAGGCCAGCCTGGGCAAAATTGTGAAATCCCATCTCTATAAAAAAATGGAAAAATTAGGCTGAGCGCAGTGGCTCATGCCTGTAATCCCAGCATTTTGGGAGGCCAAAGTGGGTGGATCATGAGGTCAGGAGATCGGGACCATCCTGGCCAACAAGGTGAAACCCCATCTCTACAAAAAAAATACAAAAATTATCTGGGCGTGGCAGCACATGCCTGTAATCCCAGCTACTCAGGAGACTGAGGCAGGAGAATCCCTTGAACCTGGGAGGCGGAGGTTGCAGTGAGCCAAGATCACACCACTGAACTCCGGCCTGGAGACGAGGGAGACTCCGTCTCAATTAAAAAAAAAAAAAAATTAATTAGGTGTAGTGGCACATGCCTTTAGTCCCAGCTACTTGGGAGGCGGAGGTGGGAGAAGAGCTTCAGCCTGGGAGGTCGAGGCTACAGTAAGCCATGACCGAGCCACTGTACTCCAGCCTGGGTAACAGAGTAAGGCTGTCTCAAAACAAAACAAACAAAAAAAAATATATATATATGTATTTCACTATCAAAATCCACAACCAGAACTCCTCACCCCACTCTCTTGACTGGCTCCTCTATGTAACTGCCTTCTGAGCCCTCTTCCAGTCTTGTGCAAACCTCTCTGGGATTTTGGATTGGGTTTTTGTACATTCCACTCTGTTGTCAGGCCTGTTCACTTGATTGTGTGAACCTGCCTTCAGCCTCAGGCAGCTAGACTTCAAATTTCTAGGCCTCTTGTTTTTCTATATTTTTGTCTTAATTTTGTTAATTTGTGACTCAGACTGGCTGTGTCTCCCATTTGAGGGTTCCTTTCGTACATGTTTTTCATTTTTGTTATGCCATTTCTTTGATCCATCTCCATCTGTATTTATGTTGTTATGCCCAGACCGTTTATTCCCTGAAGAAGACCACCAGAGTCCAGAGTCAAAGCCAAGCAGCAAGGATCTTTATTACAGGTTCGAACCTGGAGCTCTCACTCACTCGTGAAACGAGCCGGGCAGGAGAGCTCCCCCACTGGGCTCTGAACAGTGTTATATAGTCTAAGAAAAGTAGGCATAGAATCATTATATAAATCAGATGTATGATTGGCTAGCGTTTGAACAAGGCAATTTGGCTATGATTGGTTCCCGCCATTTCTAGTATTTCAGTTAATTTTGAAATTCTGATGACGTTTATCAGGGACTTGCAGGGCAGGGGCAGGGCTTGTTTTTGCAAACCCCGAGGCGGGAAAGCAGTCCTACAGAAGCAGAACAAAGGCAGTTAATCATATTGTGACAGGTTTCGCAACAGGTTTTGCAACATGAATGTACCTTACTTAAACGCGTCTTGTGACCTTGCCGTGCCACAGAAAGAAAAACAGGAACTTACAAAATCTTTACAAAATGTTTGTGAGAGCAGAACAAAGGTTTAGCAATAGGGTGTGGCAGGAGAGTGAGGACACGTTTTTGTGTCCTTTCATTTCCCCCTCTCATAAGTAACTGGGTGTCCAATCTTGGACCTCCAGACTCTTATGTCTACTTCCTTCTACATAGACACAGTAACAGGCTGATCTCTCTTTCTTTTCCTCACATTTCCCCCTTTTCTTTTCAACAAAACCACCATTGTCATCACGACACTGAGATTACATACTTCACAAAGTAACAGAATATCATGAAGCAAATGGAGACTGGACGAGATCACAGGATGGCGTTAAAATTAAAATTAAAATTGCTAATGAAATTTTGGGCACGCATTGTCATTGATAACATATTATCAGGAAATAGGGTTTGAGAGCAGACAACCTGACTGACCAAAATTTATTAGGTGGGAATTTCCTCATCCTAATAAGCCTGAGAGCACTACAGTAGGCCGGGGCTTATTTCATCCCTTCGGCTTCAACTGTAAAAGGCAGCACGCCTCTAAGGGGGTCATTTATAGGCCTACCCTCAGAGCGCATTCTCTCTCTCAGGGATATTCCTTGCTGAGAAAAAGAATTCAGCGATATCTCTCCTATTTGTGTGCAAAAGGAGAAAAGATATGGCTCTGTTCTGTCCGGCTCACTGGCGGCCAGTTCAAGGTTACCTCCCTTGTTTCCTGAACATCGCTGTTATCCTGTTCTTTTTTCAAGATGCCCAGATTTCATATTGTTCAAACATACATGCTCCACAAACAATTTGTGCAGTTAAGGCAATCATCACAGGGTTCTGAGGTGACATATATCCTCGTCAGCTTACAAAGAAAATGATGGGATTAAGAGATTAAAGACAGCCTATAGTAAATAGAAGCAGTAAAGACATTAGGGGGCCTAAAAAGGGTGCTAGAAGAGAAAACATGGAAGAGCTGCTGTAGTGAATTGTTGCTTTTTCATTTCTAAGCTTAGTTTATGTAGGCGTTGAACTCTCTCCTCAACTAACCCTGACTCATTTATATAGAAACAGCATTCTTCTTTGAGGACCCGCCTGGGGGGTTTCCCCGGGGTGAGTTTTGTTCTCATAGAGCCAGAACCTCCAGACATAGGGATTAGATGGCGCAGCAGTGAGGAGAGTCAGATGCATAAGGCATAAGAGCATAGGTAAGCTAGACATGGTTACGGCTATGGGGATGACGGCGCAGGGTTAGCTTTAAGGGATTGTTCTTAGCTTTGTCTACAGTCCATGTAACTGGTGCTCCAGACGGCCCAAGAAGGTCGGATGTTGGGTCCACTGGTTTGACGTGTGTGTAGTGGGTCCACGAAGCGATGCCTTCTACCTTGAGAGCGGTGGGAGTAGTCAGGAGTACTTGCAGTGGTCCTTTCCACCTGGGTTGGAGAGTCTGTTGCCAGTGGCGCTTGACTAGGACCCAGTCTCCTGGCTGGAACGGATGGGGCGTCGGCGGAGGTCCTGCTTCGTACAGTTCTTGTAGCCTGGGCCAAATTTCCTGGTGAATTTTCTGTAAGGCTTGTAGGGAGAACAAGAGCTCAGAGACATTTTTGGTTTCAGATTTGAGTAGGTCATCTTTTAGACTGGGAACCAGGGGTGGGGGTCTGCCATACATGATTTCATATGGGGTGAGGCCCAGTCTGTAAGGGGTATTCCGGGCCTGGAACAGAGCGTAGGGGAGAAGTACTACCCAATTAGCGCCAGTCTCCATGGTCAATTTAGTTAAGGTCTCCTTTAGGGTCCGATTCATCCTTTCTACCTGTCCTGAGCTTTGGGGCCTATAAGCACAATGTAATTTCCAATTTGCCCCAAGAATGGAAGCCAAATCCTGACTTACCTTAGCAACAAAGGCTGGTCCATTGTCTGACCCTATCTGGACGGGAAAGCCATACCTGGGGAGGATTTCTTCCAAAATTTTCTTTGCTACAACCTGAGCAGTTTCTCTCTTAGTTGGGAACGCTTCTGTCCCTCCTGAAAAAGTATCTACAAAGACAAGTAAGTACTGATACCCATATTTCCCGGGTTTTACCTCTGTGAAATCTATCTCCCAATAGACGCCAGGCCTAGTTCCTCTAAACCTGGTCCCTGCAGTGGCTTGGGTTCGGGGGTAAGCGTTGTTCAGTTGGCACACTTTGCAATTTGTTGTAACATTGCTGGCCAGTTCAGCTATGCGCCTGATCCTGAACTTGGCGTGCCTGATTAAGTCTATCATTCGCCGGGCACCCAGGTGGGTTGTCCGGTGGATGTGTTCCAATACCTGCCATCCTAATTTTTCTGGTAGGATGGTTTGGTCATCGCTATCAGTCCACCACCCATTCTGAACCTGCTTTAGGGGAAGCGTGTCCATCCACTTGCGGTCCTGTTCGGAGTAATCGGGAAAACATGGCAAGTCTCGCGGGCCTGGATCAGGGAGCTGGAGCGCAAGGAGCTGACTGGGAGCCTTTGCTATGCTCCGTGCGGTTTGGTCGGCTAAGAAGTTGCCTTGAGCAATTGGCGTAGTTGGTTTCTGATGCCCAGGGCAATGTACGATAGCCAATTTCTTTGGTTTCCACAAAGCAGTTAATAGAGCTAGGATCTCTTGCTTGTTTTTTATTTCTTTGCCTTCAGCTGTTAATAGTCCCCTCTCTCTGTAGATGGCCCCATGTATGTGCGCAGTGGCGAAAGCATAGCGGCTATCCGTGTATACTGTTAGTTTTTTCTCTGCCCCTAGGGTGAGGGCTTGGGTGAGTGCTACCAGTTCGGCTCTTTGGGCCGATGTCCCTGGGGGCAAGGGCTCCGCCCAGATTACCTCAGTCTCTGACGTTACGGCCGCTCCTGCATACCGCTGGCCTTGGTGGACGAAACTGCTGCCATCAGTGAACCAGATGAGTTCTGTGTCGGGGAGCCGACGATCTTGCAGGTCCTCCCGCACCCCATGCACCTGAGCCAGTATCTCAGTGCACTCATGGGACGGGGCGTCTAAGTCTGGATTTGGCAGCAGTGAAGCAGGGTTTAAAGAGGTTGGGGGCAGAAAAGTTACTCTGAGGGGGTTTAACAGCAGTCCTTGATAGTGGGTGAGCCGGGCGTTACTCATCCATGGGTCGGGCGGCTGCCGGAGGACGCCTTCAATGGCATGCAGGGTTGTAACGCGCAACTCTTGCCCCATGATAAGTTTATCAGCGTCCTGGACCATTAGGGCGGTCGCCGCGATTACCCGGAGGCAGGGTGGCCAGCCAGCAGCCACTGAATCTAATTTCTTTGACAAATAGGCGACTGGCGTCTGCCAGGGGCCTAGGTACTGTGTTAACACGGCTTTTGCAACACCCTTATTTTCATCCACATATAAGTGGAAGGGCTTGGAGACATCAGGGAGCCCCAGCGAGGGGGCTGATAACAAGGCAGTTTTGATTTGTTGGAAGACCAGCTCAGCCTCTTCCGTCCAATTGAAGGGCTGCCGTTCCTTTGTTGCCTGGTATAGGGGCTTGGCTAACTCAGCAAATCCGGGTATCCATAACCTACAGAACCCTGCCGACCCCAGGAATTCTCTCACTTGCGGTGTCGACTGGGGTCTAGGGATGCGTAGGACTGTTTCCTTTTGGGCTTTGGTTAGCCAGCGTTGCCCCCCTTTTAATAGGTACCCCAGATAAGTTACCTCTGGCTTGCAGATCTGAGCCTTTGTTGCTGAGGCTCGGTAGCCTGGCTCCCCCAGAGTCTTCAAGAGGTCCTCAGTCCCTTGAACACAAGTTTCCAGGGACTTGGCCGCTATTAAGAGATCATCAACATACTGCAAAAGAGTTATTTCAGGGTGTTGCCGCCGGTACTCACCCAGATCTTCATGAAGGGCTTCATCGAACAGGGTCGGCGAGTTCTTGAACCCTTGTGGCAGCCTGGTCCATGTTAGCTGACCGTTGATGCCTCTCTCAGGATCAGTCCATTCAAATGCAAAGAGTTCTTGACTTTTGGGAGCCAGAGGAAGACTGAAGAAAGCATCTTTTAGATCAAGAACGGTATACCACTGTTTTTCAGGATGTAAGGCACTTAGAAGGGTGTATGGATTGGGCACAGTAGGATGTATGTCCATGACCCTTTTGTTAACTTCTGTTAAGTCCTGCACTGGCCTATAATCCATACTGTTGGGTTTACGAACGGGTAACAGCGGAGTGTTCCATGGTGAGTGGCAAGCCCGCAGGACTCCCTGGTCTAAAAGCCGGTGGATGTGAGGCGTGATCCCTACTCTCGCCTCTAGGGGCATAGGATATTGCCGAACCCGAACCGGATCCGTCCCTGGCTTAACTTCCACAAATATGGCAGGTCGATTTTTAGCTAGCCACAAGCCCCCAGTTTCTGCCCACGCTTCAGGGAAACGCTGGAGCCAAGAGTCAATTTCCTGATCAGGGGGCTTTTGCTTTTGATGGAGTCTGTACTCACTCTAAGGTGACAGTCAGGATAGATATTGGCCTGTTTTGGGAATCAGTTATCTTGGGCCCTTCTGGCTCAAAGTGGATTTGGGCCCCCATTTTTGTCAGCAAGTCCCTCCCTAGTAGGGGGCATGGGCTTTCTGGGATGACTAGGAAGGAATGGGATACTTTTCCCATTCCTAAGTCTACAGTTCTCTGGGTTGTCCAGGGGTATTTCTTGATGCCTGTGGCCCCGTGCACCCAGGATGTTTTCTTAGACATTTTTCCAATTGGTTTGGTTAGGACTGAGCGTTCTGCCCCAGTATCGACCAAGAAGCGAACTGGGGACCCCTCCACTTGCAAAGTTACCCTGGGTTCAGGGAGGGGGTCCGAACCCCGTCCTCCCTAGTCAGAGTCCTGGGTAACGAGTACAAAGGTAGGGTTAGCTGGTTTCCGTTTCTTTGGGCAGTCTTTAATCCAGTGACCACGTTCTTTGCAATAGGCACACTGATCTTTTTCTAATCTCTGCCTGGAGCCTTGTGCCATTTGTTTCCTGTATTGGGTGTTTCCCGCCTGGGGGAAAGTTGCCACCAGGACTTTGGTCATCTCTTTAGTTGCTTTAAATTGCTTTTCTTCTGGGGTGTCTCTATTATTATAAACTCGTTGAGCTATCTGAAGGAGATCCTGAATCTGCTTTCCTTCCAAACCTTCTAATTTCTGGAGTTTTCTTTTAATATCTGGTGCTGCCTGGTTTACAAAGGACATTACTACGGCTGCCTGATTCTCTGGTGCCTCTGGGTCCATAGGGGTAAACTGTCTGAAAGCTTCCATTAGTCTTTCTAGATAAGCAGCAGGACTTTCTACCTTACCCTGTAGTACAGTGTATACTTTAGCTAAATTGGTGGGCTTGCGAGCTGCAGCCCGGAGATCCGCCATTAGAGTCTGGCGATAAATGAGCAGTCGTCCCCTACCTTCTGCCGTGTTGTAATCCCATCTGGGTCGGGTTAAAGGAAAAGCCGCGTTGATGAGGTCAGGATTTGCAGTTGGCTGGCCATCATCTCCTGGAACCAGCTTTCTGGCCTCGACTTGGATTCTTTCCCGCTCCTCCGTTGTGAACAGGATTCGGAGAAGCTGTTGACAGTCATCCCAGGTCGGCTGGTGAGTAAACATGACACTGTCTAACAACGAGGTTAGATCTTTGGGATTATCTGAGAACCGAGCATTTTGGGACTTCCAATTGTACAAATCACGAGTGGAAAAAGGCCAATACATGAGGCGGGAGAGCCCGGTATCGTCGGACGATCCTATTTTTCTGAGGGGCAGGGCTACGGTAGAGTCAGGGAGTCAGGAGGCTTGCTTCTGCTGCATGCGGCCTCGTGTTCGGCCGGCCGGCCCCCCCCCCCCAATTACTTTCGCTCTCAGTTGCCTCCGCTTCTCGGTCACCTTCCATGGAAGCACCCTGGGGGACTGGGGCCTGTGGGATAGGGTGTGGATATGGTGGGGGAAGTGTGGGTTCTAACGTTAGGGGGTCCTGGCTATCTGGCAGCACAGGGGCCGAGGGAGAAGGGGGAGCCCTTTGTCTTGTAGGTCGCGTTACCAGGACCTTGCAGGGCTCAGGGATGAACGGAATCACCCAGGGTGGTGGGTTTTCCGCAAGGTTCTGCCACACTAGGATATAAGGAATTTGGTCAGGGTGTCCTGACCCCCCTGGCAGAAAAACCTTAGCTTTTACCTTAGTAATAATGGAGAGACAGAAAGTTCCTTCGGAGGGCCACCCTAAACCAAAGGTGGGCCACTCCGAACGGCAGAGAGTAATTAGCTTCCCTTTTTTTAGTTCTACACTTAGGTCGCGTCCGCGAGCCTTTACATCTTTAAAATTGTTAACAAGGAGGGAGAGCGGCGTGCTCTGGGCGTTGCCCATTTTTGGACTGCTCCTACAAGGAGAAGGAGAAACGAAAATGAGTGTTAAGCAGAGGGGAGTATCTGACAGGTCCGGTCCTGGAAGGGAAGAAGAGGTTTTATGTTTCTTTTTGGACTTAACACTTAACAATAACAGACAGACAGTGGTAAACGATGAGCATTCGGGAGTGCGTGTCGGACTTAACTCTTCTGACCTGAGTCAGACGGGGCGACCAAGTGTGGAGGCCCCCAGATGGGCACGGGGGGACGTCTCCCACCAGTCCCGGGTGGCTGTCTTTTAGCGCGTCCGCCCAGACCGTGCCACCTACAATACAGGCTAATTCAGATCACAGATTTCGTGAAATTTCAGGAAGACAGTCAGAGACAGAGACAGAGACAAAGACAAAGCCGGCTTACTTACAGATTAAGATCCGTCGACTTGGAGGTCTGGTGGGCTTGGGGGAAATCCCGGACGAGCCCCCATTTATTATGCCCAGACCGTTTATTCCCCGAAGAAGACCACCAGAGTCCAGAGTCAAAGCCAAGCAGCAAGGATCTTTATTACAGGTTTGAACCTAGAGCTCTCACTCACTCGTGAAACGAGCTGGGCAGGAGAGCTCCCCCACTGGGCTCCGGACAGTGTTATATAGTCTAAGAAAAGTAGGCATAGAATCATTATACAAATCAGATGTATGATTGGCTAGCGTTTGAACAAGGCGATTTGGCTAACTATGATTGGTTCCCGCCATTTCTAGTATTTCAGTTAATTTTGAAATTCTGATGACGTTTATCAGGAGCTTGCAGGGCAGGGGCAGGGCTTGTTTTTGCAAACCCCGAGGCGGGAAAGCAGTCCTACAGAAGCAGAACAAAGGCAGTTAATCATATTGTGACAGGTTTCACAACAGGTTTTGCAACATGACTGTACCTTACTTAAACGCGTCTTGTGACCTTGCCGTGCCACAGAAAGAAAAACAGGAACTTACAAAATCTTTACAAAATGTTTGTGAGAGCAGAACAAAGGTTTAGCAATAGGGTGTGGCAGGAGAGTGAGGACACGTTTTTGTGTCCTTTCAATGTCATTGACTTTCTCTTGTAATTTTTTCCTTTACAGTTGAGGTGGAAGCCTGCCAACATCCTCTGGGGTACACCCCTTATGCTACAGACTTTTGTTTTTGAGATAGTCTCACTCTGTCACCCGGGTTGGAGTGCAGTGGCATGATCGCAGCTCACTGCAACCTCCACCTCCTGGGTCCAAGTGATTCTCCCATCTCAGCCTCCCAAGTAGCTGGGATTACAGGTGCGCACCACCACACCTGGCTAATTTTTGTATTTTTGGTAGAGATGGGGTTTCACCATGTTGTCTAGGCTGGTCTCAAACTCCTGACCTCAGGTGATCCACCCATCTCAGTCTCCCAATATGCTGGGATTACTGGTGTGAGCCACTGTGCCCAGCTGACATTACAGACTTTTGAAGCAGCCAGTTTTGGGTTTGATAATGAGCTCATTGAAGCAATCAGTTACATTTGCTGCTTCAGAGCCTTATTTATACATTTTTATGAACAGCCAAAAACTTCCTTTCGATTTGCCACCACAACTGACCCTGGTTTGCCTTCTCCTCAGAAATCTGAAAGACTATTATCAAGCACCTCATTGGCAGAGTGTAGTCCTGAGATGTCTCCAGGAGGCACATACTCTGACTTGAAAGTTTTTATTACCAGCTGTGACATTTTTCTGATCATTGATTCAGCTGCCTTTACTATTCTCTCCAAGCATCTCCTATTGACTGCTATCACCTGTTGACCAGTCTCTACATATGTCTTCACTGATTCTCCCATTCTCACTATCCTCTTTCCCTCTATCTCTTGTATTTTCTGGAAGTTGTTGGAACTATTAGGATGGTAAAATTCCTGCAGTTCAGTGTCAAATTTTTGAAGAACTGATAATTCAGTTCTCATTGAGTAGTGCTGTCTTCTGCCATTGGTGATGTTTTCTCAGCTTGGTGGTGTGCCTTTTTCAACATTGACTTTTTAAAAAACATGTATGTTTTTAAAACATATGGAATCATTTTCTCAAAATACTGATGTGCTCAGCAGTCTTTTTATAATCTCAATTGTCTTTTACTTGACTCAAGTTACTTCCATCAAGTCTCTGTCGGTGGTTGTGCCCTCTGGGCATCATGAAAATGACATTTCCTCTCCTGTTTTTGGTTTTGAACATGCACTTGTAACTCCACGGTGATCTGAAAGTTCAAGACCTCAAAGAAGGTAACTTAATGCTGCCCAGAGTGACCACTCATTTTGTTCACAGAGAGGGAAGGAGAGTTTTACATAACGTATTCTTTCTCCTTCCAGTTCTTTTTAGGTTGGTATTTCTTCCAAAGATTCCTGAGTTGTTTTGTACAGCTGAGTTCAATCTCAGTCCTTTCCTTGGCAGATATGATGAATTTCTCAAGACTAACAATTTTCTAAGTTGTCCAATTGATCCCAGAGTTCTGGGTCCAGGTAGGGACGCGGGTCCCTATCCAGCCACCCACTTGCCTCCTGAGCTCCTGGCGGCTGCCGCCCCGCTGCATAGGCTCCTCAGCGTCTACTCTTTCCGGTCCCTCCTCACCAAGATGGCCGGAGGAAGGCGCGCCGAGGCCTGCAGGGCCGCTGGCCTTGGGTATTTGAACATGTGAGTAACCCGCCATTCGCGACTCCAGCGGCGCAGGCACACGTTTCCCCAGGATAGGGGTGTGGAGCGGCCTGGGCGTAGCCACGGCACCAGCCAAGGAGGGCAAGACAGAGAGGTCCGGACGTCGCTTGCCATCTCTCCGGAAGCTCCAGCCGGGCTGGGACCCCAGCAGAGAGCCGCGCTGAGAAGTCGCCCCCTGCCGCCACGGAGGCCGTCGGCCAGGCCCACGGACCGAGCGACCGGAGGCGGAGCCTGCAGCCTGGCGCGGGGAATGGAGCGCTCCGGGGTTGCAGGAGTTGGGGAGCCGGGAGCCGGTCCCGGGCGCCCGGAATAGAGTTCCCCCAGGAGGAGTCCAAAGCAGTGTCCTCCCGGGAGCGCCCAGGGAAGAACCTGGAGGTCCAAGCTGTGGGCTCTTAAGAGAAGGGAGGCGGCCTATCGAAGGTCCTAGAGGCCCAAGGTAACAGGGCTTCAGGGGCCACTAGTGTGTCTTTCCTGCTGACACCTCAGGCCTGTAACAGAAAACAAAGAAGCACCCAAGGAATGTCAGAAAGCCACAGGAATAAGTTTGAAGGGGCTGCCATTGGTTGAATTTTGTACAATTTGACAAATATTTATTTTAAAACATTCAATTAAAAATAATCCATGGGTTCATATTACCACGACTGCTACACTAATATAAAAGGAGAGATAAGTAAGGGTGCTTTTTCAAAACAGTAGAATGACAACCAATAAATACAGGAATTATAGCATTGGAAATTCACCATTTTGCAACAATCGTGGTAATAATTGATTCAGCCAGCCGGACGCGGTGGCTCACGCCTGTAATCCCAGCACTTTGGGAGGCCGAGGCAGGCGGATCACAAGGTCAGGAGATCGAGACCATCCTGGCTAACACGGTGAAACCCTGTCTCTAATAAATATACAAAAAAATTAGCCGAGCATGGTGGCAGGCGCCTGTAGTCCCACCTACTCAGGAGGCTGAGGCAGGACAATGGTGTGAACCTGGGCGGCAGAGCTTGCAGTGAGCAGAGATCGTGCCACTGCACTCCAGCCTGGGCGATAGAGCAAGACTCCATCTCAAAAAAACAAAAATTAAAAATAATTAAAACTAATTTAAAAAAAATTGATTCAGCCAAGAATCACCAGCTAAAACTCTTAGGTGAAAGACTGGGAACAGGTTATTCACACAGTCTTAAAGTAGTACCTCCTAGATTACTTATTAATTATAAAGGGGAAATTTTTCAGGCAATGGAGACATTTGCTGGACATTGCCATAGCCAAAAGTCAAACTTAGCATTTCCATTAATAGGACAAACTGAGACTGTGTGCCTCCTCGTGTGAGGAATGGGAAGAACACACATCATCTGGGTAGTATTTCTTTCTTTTTTTTTTTTTTTGAGACTGAGTCTCGCTCTGTCACCCAGGCTGGAGTGCAGTGGCCAGATCTCAGCTCACTGCAAGCTCCGCCTCCCGGGTTTACACCATTCTCCTGCCTCAGCCTCCCGAGTAGCTGGCACTACAGGCGCCCGCCACCTCGCCTGGCTAGTTTTTTGTATTTTTTAGTAGAGACGGGGTTTCACTGGGTTAGCCAGGATGGTCTCGATCTCCTGACCTCGTGATCCGCCCGTCTCGGCCTCCCAAAGTGCTGGGATTACAGGCTTGAGCCACCACGCCCGGCCCTTGGGTAGTATATCTAATAGGCTTAACCTGATTAATGAAGAAACAATCAGACAAATCAAAATTGAGGAACATTCTGCGAAGCAAATGACTTGAGTTCTTAAAAGATGGCTATATCTTTTGTATTTTATTTATTTATTTTTTGAGACAGGGTCTCACTCTCTCTCCCAGGCTGAAGTGCAGTGGTGCAATCTTGGCTCACTGCAACCTCCGCCTCCCCGGTTCAAGCGATTCTCCTGCCTCAGTCTCCTGAGTAGCTGGGATTACAGACACGTGCCACCATACCCGGCTAATTTTCGGATTTTTAGTAGAGCCAGGGTTTCCCTATGTTGGCCAGGGTGGTCTCAAACTCCTGACCTCAAGTGATCCACCCACCTCAGCCTCCCAAAGTGCTGGGATTACAGGCGTGAGCCACTGCGCCTGGCCAAAAGATGGCAATATCATGAAAGAACAAAGTGGTAGGGCAGCAGGCTGCAGATCAAAGAAGATTCAAGAAACTGCAACTTAATGCATGGTGTGATTCTGGACTGGATCTTGGTTTGGGTCTTGGTTTAGGAAGAAAACACAATTATAAGAGACATTATTGCAGAACTTGGATAAATTTGAATATGAACTCAGTATTAGATAATATATCAGTTTCCTGGGTGCAATAATTTTATCGTAGTTATGAAGGAGAATGACTGTTCTTAGGACATACAGACAAAAGTATTTACAGGGGAAGTGTCTTGATGTCTGCAACAAATTCCCAAATGGTTCATATATATGTAACATATATACATTTATATACATGTAAATGTAGACATATGTAAATGTAAATATATGTGTGCATGTGTATTCAGAGAGAGAAGCAAATACAATGTGACTTTTGAACAAAGTCAAGCATTCTGACTAACCCACATATAAATTTTGACGCCCCAAAAACTTAACTACTAATAGGCTACTGTTGACCAGAAATGTCTTACTGATAATATATTTTGTATGTTATATGTTTTATATACTGTATTCTTACAATAAAGTAAGCCAGAGAAAAGAAAATATTAAGAAAATCATAATGAAAATACATTTATGGTACTGTACTGTACTTACTGATACTGTAAGTTTCAGTTGTCTTTATAAAATGAATCGTCTGTCTGAAATGGTGGGCAACCACAGCTGCAGACCTCAGTCCGTGGTACATATCAAGCAATTCAACTTGTTCTTGTAATGTCATGACTTTTCTCTGCTTCTTGGGAGCACTTCCACGATTACTAGAGGCACTCCGTGTGGGTCCCATGGTGTTATTCAAGATTTACAGCATTGCACTAAACACAATGAAAGACATGTGAAAACCACAAGAGATCACTTTTTACTATAGTATGTAGTTTACTGGAGATAGTAACTGCTCTTGTGGAGATGATTAGCGTGACAGGCATTTAAAGCAGGTACTTGGTTTTTATGAATTTTAATTTTTTATAATTTGTGGGCTGGGTGCGGCGGCTCATGCCTGTAATCCCAGCACTTTGGGAAGCTGAAGTGGGTGGATCACGAGGTCAGGAGTTAAAGACCAGCCTGGCCAACATGGTGAAACCGTGTCTCTACTAAAAATACAAAAATTAGCTGGGTGTGGTGGCAGGCGCCTGTAATCCCAGCTACTCAGGAGGCTGAGGCAGGAGAATCGTTTGAACCCAGAAGGCAGAGGTTGCAGTGAACCAAGATTGTGCCATTGCACTCCAGCCTGGGCGACAGGGTGAGACTCCATCTCAAAAAAATAAATATAATAGATTTATGTATATTTTATGGTAGAACATGATAAAATAGACTAATATCTACATGTATTTTATGCATTCTTGACAAACCAGTGTTGTTCAAGGGACAACTGTATAACAAAATGCTAAAAAATGGTGAATCTAGGTGAAGAATATGTGGGTGGTCATTGTACCATTTGTGCAACTTTTCTATAAATTTGATATGTTTTAGGACGAAAAGGTCTGTAATCCCATGTGCGCCTGTGGTCCCAGGTACTCAGGAGATTGAGGCAAGTGGATCGCTTAAGCCCAGAAGGCGGAGGCTACAGTGAGCCAAGATTGCACCACTGCACTCCAGCCTGGGAGAAAGAATGTCTTTAAAAAAATCATAAAATAGGCCAGGAGCAGTGGCTCATGCCTGTAATTCCAGAACTTTGGGAGGCCGAGGCAGGTGGATCACCTGAGGTCAGGAGTTTGAGGCCAGCCTGGCCAAAATGGCGAAACCCCATCTCTACTAAAAATACAAAAATTAGCCAGGCATGGTGGCGCATACCTGTAATCCCAGATACTCGGGAGCCTGAGGCAGTAGAATCGCTTGAACCCAGGAGGTGGAGGTTGCAATGCAAAAACAAATCCTGATTTATGTCTCTACCTTCAAAACACAAGCACAATCTGACCGCTTCTTACCACCTCTTCTGCTCCCAATCAGAATTCCCACTGGGTTCTTCCACATACCCCTTACCCATATCCCCGCTCCCCTCTCCCTTGCCCATTTGAAGTGCTTCTCTGAGTTCCCTGGCTGCTGCTCATCTCCCTCCTGGCTTCTCTTCCCTGCCAGCCCCTTAGTGTCTGAGCCCCCTTCTCCCTCCCTGGAGTGTCTCATGCACAGCTGGGGCTTTGCTCACCATGGACTGCTGACAGCTCCCCCAGCTGCACCCAAAGTGTTGGGATTGCAGGCATGAGCCACCACACCCGGCAAGATGCTTTTTAAAATCTTTTTGTTCTTTTAATTTTATTCTTAAATTGACAAATAATAATTGTATATATTCATGGGGTACATAGTGATTTATTTTTATTTTTTTTAAGTTTATTTTTAAATTTGAGACGGAGTCTCACTCTGCTGCTCAGGTTGGAGTGAAGTGGTGCTATCTGGGCTCACTGCAACCTTCATCTCCCAGGTTCAAGCGATTCTCATGCCACAGCCCAGCTAATTTTTGTATTTTTTGTAGAGATGGAGTTTCACCATGTTGGCCAGGCTGGTCTTGGGCTCCCGACCTCAGGTGACCCGCTCACCTCAGCCTCCCAAAGTGCTGGGATTATAGGAATGAGCCACCGCACCTGGCCATAGTTCCTTCTTTCTAATGCAACCTTTGATCCCCACCCCCACACCAAAGAAAACTCAGAGTCAACAGCATCTCAAAACTGAAAAGGCCTCTTTATTACTTATCTATTAATTCTATTATATTTCTTTATTATGTTTTAAAAATATACCAGAATAAATAAATTAGTCTCTATCTATATATGTGGAAAACCAGCGGTATCCAAAGTAAAACCAACCACCTCAGCTCTTAGATTGTGTAGCCGTAGTACTCAGCAATTTCCATATCTCTTTCCCTTTCAATGAAAAACTGCACTTTCCCCAGAGAGGTGTATTTGGCAGCATTCTCACGCTCTTGTTGAGCCTTTCTCTTCATGGCCTCACGCTCTGGCCTCTGCTCTTCTGTGATAGGCGTTGACATTACTGGCTCAGGAACAGTGGGTTTCCTCCATGGACGGGGTTGGAAGCTGAAGTCTTGGATTAGAAATTGATTTTGAGGCTTGGGCAGGGACTGGAGATTGGTCACAGCAGTGGAAACAGGCTCCCGCTGCAGAGAAGAACAAGATGATGTTTTGCAGAGTGATGGCCTAGAAACTGCAGATTGAGGGACAGTAGGCTGGGTAGGGTTGGCTGAACCAGGTTGGGTTGCTTTGGTCAAAATTGGCTGAGCTGGTGTGGCAGGACCTGGCAAAGATGTGTTGGTAGGAGCTGGTCGGGATGGATTGACTGCAGTCGACTGAGCTGAGTCAGTAGAATCAGGTTGAGCAGGGTAAGCCACAGCAGGCCTACGTGAGGCCGGAGGGTTTGACCGCCGAGAAACAGGTCGAGCTTGAGGTTTTTCCAGGGCCAGAAAGGGCAAAGGTATCAACTTGACCTTCCCGGGTGGTGGCAACTCAGAGTGGGATGGAGATGGACACTCTTTTTCAGCACTACCATCTAGTTTCTGGGCCTTGACTTGAATTTTCTCCGGGCCTTTACCCTCACATTGGGTATCCAGCCATGGTTTGAGAGCTGGGAATGGCTGGTGGTTTTGGGTGTTGCTTGAGCTTCCCAGGGTCCTGGAAGAAGAGAATCCAGTTTTCTTATCGATCTTTTTCCCGAGTGCATGGAAAACTTGCACGGACTCCAGCATGTACATGCCCAGGGAGCTTCGGGGCTTTTTAAAGATCTCTTGGCTAAGCTCAGGTTGATGTTTCTTCCGCTTCATGTTGGGAATGGTTTGCTTCTCTTCTACCTTGACTTTGTTCCCTGACTGCTTACTCTCTTCAGATTTCTTGGAGCTGCTTTTTCTGTTCCCTTTGGTCTTTTCCTGCCCATGGCTCTTAGTTTTGCTGATCCTGCTGGATGCAGCTTTGTGAGGTTTGTTGCTAGAATGCTTGGCCTTGTTCACAGAGGCAGTGTCACTGACTGTAGCACTGCAGACAACCACTTCTCCCTCTAATAGGCACTCTGGGTTCTTTGGCTGGATTTTGGCCTTCGGAGCACCCTGGATAGGCTCAGAAGCTTTATGCTTATTCTCCCTGACTTGATCAGAGTGACACTTTATGACACATGACTTTTCCTGCACCTGATTTACCTTGATGGCACTGGTATCTTTGGCTTTCTTTGCTGAGGGACCTTTGGGTAGGTCAAGGTCCTGTAAGGAACTGAAGAGTGGGGGGAGGTAAGTATCCTCCACCAATGTAGTGATGTCTGCCAAATCACTGCTAGACTCAATCCCATTTTCAAATATCCCTTGGTCCTCAAGACTCAGGCTGTTATTTGTTTGATTGGCATTTTCAGAACCAGGCTGCTCCTCTTGGCCAAGAGGATCAATGCAGGCCAGAAGTGGGTGAATATCAGGGATTTCTAAAGGAAGTAATGGAGGATCTTGATTTCCTATTAGGATCTGGTAGACATCTAGAGGCTTTGAAAGGTTGGTTTTAATCTCATCCAAATTCTCATTCTCATTTTTTTCCTGGCTTGGAACTGGAGACAGTGTCAAGAGATTAGTAGGACTTTGGACTGGAGTTATCACTGAAATGTCCCCAAGCTCAGGTGATGGGTTACTCTCAAGTATCTGGGTATTTCTGCTACTGAAGGACTTGGAGAATTCTTGAGTTTGTGGCAGACAAAATGTCTGGCTTGGAGATTGCAATCCCACGGAAGTATCCATCGCCAGGGAAGTTTCCATCACTACAAAGGAATCAAGGAAGAAGTCAGTCCCTGGTAAGTGAGATGCTCCCCCCACACACCAATGCGGCAATCAGATACCTTTCCAACATGGGCAAGGCATTTCGACTAGCTCTTCTTAAGGACCATGGACAAGACCCTGTATTAGGAGATTGGCAGTGACTGTTCTCTTACTGGTTATCATTCGATGTGATTGTTTCTTGGTTTTCTTTGCATTTCACAGAGTTGTTGTAAGTCAAAAAGTGAACGTGATTTTTAAAATAGGAGATGTTTTGTAAAGCCTCACATTCTTTTTTTTTTTTTGAGACAGAGTCTCGCTCTGTCGCCCAGGCTGGAGTTCAGTGGCCGGATCTCAGCTCACTGCAAGCTCCACCTCCCGGGTTCACGCCATTCTCCTGCCTCAGCCTCCCGAGTAGCTGGGACTACAGGTGCCTGCCACCTTGCCCGGCTAGTTTTTTGTATTTTTTAGTAGAGACGGGGTTTCACCGTGTTAGCCAGGATGGTCTCGATCTCCTGACCTCGTGATCCACCCGTCTCGGCCTCCCAAAGTGCTGGGATTACAGGCTTGAGCCACTGCGCCCGGCCTAGGGTCCTTTCAATTCTCTCCACTCTCCTGAGAGAATAAGAACACTTTACACCGTGGACTAGGGGAAAGAATGGAGCCCTTCCTCATGAAATATATAAGCAAGCACAGATTCTGAGCCTGTTTGTTTTGGAGAGGATCTCTCAACACAAGGTCTTAAATCCTATTGTAAGTTAAGGAAAATCAAAATGTCACTGCCAAAATAAGAGTTCTGAAGTACCTTCCAAAGAGACAAAGTAATAGATTAAGGAAGGACGTTACAGCGTGGTAGTGCGGGGGAAGTGATCGGTCAGGGCACTAAACAATGTATCCCTGAGTATGCTCTTGGGACTCTCTTACATGTAGCATAGATGGCCATTATAGTGTTCCACTTTCCCACCTATAAGGTGTTCTCATATAGAGTCTGCAAATGGAGAGCACTGCCCAAGAATAGTGGTTGAAGTCTCAGGACTTAAATTCTACCTATCCGTGGACTCACCACACAGCTACAGATTTGACCCTCCTTTTCAATGCTGACATTATTCCTCTCCTTTCTTGCTGTTTGTACTCACCTTGAACACTGGTTTCTGTGATGGGTTGAGTAGACACAGAGTAATACATCCCAGAAGTAGAGACTGGTGGTAGGACATTTGTGGGCTGAACCTCCTTTAGCACCATCACCATTTCTGGTTGATGGGCAGAAGCCCTATATCCTGTGTATGACACAGAGCCATAGGATTGCAGGCAGGATAGTTGAGGTCCCAGTGTGCCTTGATTATAGTAATAGATCTGACTTCCTATCTGGTAGGGAAGTGACAGGCTATGGCCCTGCTGATTTGGAATTTGAGTTAGTGTCCCCTGAACAAGGCTGGCAGATAGTGATGGATACAGAGGGACCACAGTATTGGTATCTGAAGTTTTATCATACTGGGCTGTCATAGACATGGAAGAGACAGCTGTGTTCTGGTCAATGAGAGTCACAGTGAAGTCCCTGAGTGAGGATGACTTCTTTGCTGTGCTTGCTGTACTATCCCACTCAAAACTGCCTGGATAAGAGGCAGCTGAAGTAGAGCTATGGCTCTGGCCAGTAACCCCAGACAACATGCCAGTAACCCCAGACAACATAGTTGTGCTAGAATGTTGATAAAGGTAGGCACTGCCCATGATTGGCTGGAAGGTGGTGCCAGAGGCTGATGGCTGTAGCCATGCTGAGCTGATGACTGGAGCAGAGGCTCTGGAGAAGTTGGAGATGCTTCCTGTTAAGGAAGTCACATTGCTCACCACAGGAAGAGAGAGCTGCAGAGAATTTGCAGTTCCAGGTAAAGACGTATTTTGGAAATCTTCTGTAGGAAACAAGCGAGAGATGAAAAAACCCAATGAGATTGAAAAATTCTCACCTTATTTGAAGAACAGCATTATCTTAAGGTTGTTGCAATCAGGAAGCCTCTAATACCAATACTCACTGAGATACCAAAAGCCAAACAGTTTCTGATGGCCATGAGTGCTGAGGCAGTTTGGTCCTCTTCTCATGACCTGCCTTTGTGTCCAACTTGGACACAGATGTGAAGACCCAAGTGGTCTGGGTTCGTACATGATTTCCTAGGCTAGAAGCAACCTTCTCCCTTCCCTATCTTTCCCTTGAATCTGGGTTAGTATAGACTCATAACTATTTCCTAGAATTGGAGCATTTTAGAACTAGGAGGTCCTTAGAGATGTTCTAACATTTCATGTTATGAGTCTGAGAGAGGTCAGATTGACCTGTTTAAGTTTTACCATTATGTTAATATCATTACCAGTTTATAGAACCTGACTTCCTTGCCAGGAGTCTTTTCTCTGAGCATCAACCAGAAACTACGAAATCAGAACTTTTAATATGGCATTTTTTTTGGTCTACTAGAATAGAGTACAGCTATTACCTTTATAATCCTTAGTGTCACATTTTGCTTCTGCAGGTCATGTGACATGTCCCAGACTTTATATTTAACCCAGGCCATTGATAAATCTAAAAGGTCATTCTTTGTCCTCTTCAAGCCTGGCTTTTTATCATAAGTCAAAATAACTACCTGATAGAAATGCTTTTTTTTTTTTCTTTCATTGAGACAGAGTCTTACTCTGTCACCCAGGCTGCAGTGCAGTGGCTTGATCTCAGCTCACTGCAACCTCCGCCTCCTGGGCTCAAGCAATTCTCATGCCTCAGTCTCCTGAGTAGCTGCGATTATAGGCGCATGCCACTGTGCCTGGCTAATTTTTTGCATTTTTAATAGAGACGAGGTTTTGCCATGTTTGCCAGGCTGGTCTGGAACCACTGGCATCAGATTATCTGCCTGCCTCGGTCTTCCAAAGTGCTAGGATTACAGGCGTGAGCCACAACGCCCGGCCAAGAAATGCTTTTTGAAAGACAAAAGCTAGTTAAACTCTGAGCTTCAGGCTGCTTGTCTATAAAGTAGTTATAAAATAATAACAGTGATCATACATGAATAAAAGTGATAGATTACATATGACTTATAATGAGGAAGATATAGTGAGTTCTGAAAAAAACAGACAAAATAATTAAAAACATAAAATCATGGAATTAAAACAATATATAGATATTAATGAAAACTGGGGTATGTAGCTAGCATCAGAATGTAGTAAATTACTAACTAAAGCTGCTACCATACATGCAACATTAGGAAACTGAATAGTATCTACTTTTTCTAAGTGAATACTATTAACCAAGAAATAGCCCATAATAGAACGGATGAATTTCTAACCAGCATATATAGATAGAGAGACTGTATCAGCAAAAAGTGTGTAACAAGCAGAAAAACGCAGTATATGTGAATGTAAAATAGCCATAATATGTGTGGATATTTCAATAAAAACTGGTACAAAATAGAATGCAAAAAATAAGGAATTCCATTTTTATGCTCATTCATATTTCTATGACTATTACCCAGCAAATGACAGATATTAATCTTAGTAGAATACTTAAATTATTGTAGCCATAATTTATTATTATTGTAGCCAAAAAAATCCTTAAAAAGTATCATGAGAGCTGTAATATTTATCCTCAAAACCTAGATTATAATCATCTCCAACATCCAGGAAAATGACATCCCCATAGCTTAAAAAAAAAAACAACTGCTAGAATCCAATTAAAAAATGTTTTGAATGTAGGAAAGTTCAAAGGACTCCAGAAACTTTGATTTAGATAGATATGGAATTAGAGATATGTGGCTGATATGTGGCTTGCCTTTTTATTCTTAGGTCTAAAAGCAGTTCATTGCAAATCAGTATGTACTCTGTTTTTGGAAAAAAGTATTAAGATAAAAAAAGCAGCTTTTACTAGAAATCTACTTTTCACACAAAGGTATTGCTTTTCTGATGCAAGTAATGATACATTCTTTTCTCAGAAACTTACTTTTATTATTAATAGGAGAAACATCCATATAATCTAAAAATTAGAAACAGCACACTGCAAATTACATGTCCTCCAGCTCTCTAGGTAACCACTTATTGGTTTCTTGTTTGTAGGAAGCATCATATCTTTTCTTTTGAGATGGAGTCTTGCTCTGTCGTATAGACTGGAGTACAGTGGCAAGATCTCAGCTCACTGCAACCTCTGCCTCCCGGGTTCCAGAGATTCTCCTGCCTAAGCCTCCCGAGTAGCTGGGATTACAGGCGCCTGTCACCACAAGCAGTTAATTTTTGTATTTTTAGTAGAGATGGGGTTTCACCATGTTGGCCAGGCTGATCTCGAACTCCCAACCTCAGGTGATCCACCTGCCTCAGCCTCCCAAAGTGCTGGGATTACAGGTGTGAGCCACCGAGCCCGGCCTGGAGGCATCATTTCTAAAACATATATATATATGTGTGTGTGTGTGTGTGTGTGTGTATAATGTTTACATATATATTTTTTTGAGAGAGTTTCGCTCTTGTTGCCCATGCTGGAGTGCAATGGCATGATCTCGGCTCACCGCCTCCCAGGTTCAATTGATTCTCCTGCCTCAGCCTCCCAAGTAGCTGGGATTACATGCAGGCGCCACCATGCGTAGCTAATTTTGTATTTTAGTAGAGACAAGATTTCTCCATGTTGGTCAGGCTTGTCTCACACTCCTGACCTCAGGTGATCAGCCCACCTCGGCCTCCCAGAGTGCTGGGATTACAGGTGTGAGCCATCCTGCCCAGACTTTAAAACATATTTCTACAATGTTTATATTAAAAACTGTCAAGTGTTATCTATGTTCAAGAAGGCAAGAGAAAAGAAACAACTGAATGTGACTTCTGATAAGCTGCTTTTCCTAGGGACACTCTATTCTAGCCTGTTTCCTTCCTAGGTCATTGATCAAAGCATTTGCTAAAACCAACTTCATTTTGTCCTATTCTGAATAGATTTCACTCTGTTGTCCTTCTGCTTCTTTTTTTTTTTTTTTTCAGTTTTAAAATATATTTTTTTCTTTTAAAATCATTTTGTCATTCTCCAGGGTATATCCCAAGGGAAAAGAGTAGGGGACCCTTTCTGCTTTAATTAAAATCCCAAATTCCTTACCCAAGAATACCTGCCTCCTTATAACCCAGTACTCTCCATTTTCCCTTTCCACCTAGTTTAGATAGGAATCTCCAAAACGTGGTTATTACTTTTGCTTGTTTGTTTGCTTGTGACAGGGTCTCACTTTGTCACCCAGGCTGAAGTCCGGTGGTGTGAACATGGCTCACTGCAGCCTCAATCTCCTGGGCTCAAGCAGTCCTCTGATCCTCCCACCTCAGCCTCCTGAGTAGCTGGCATGCCCCCAACCCTGGCTGATTTTTAAAAAGTTTTTGTAGACATGGGGGTCTTGCCATGTTGCCCAGACTGGTTGTGAACTCCCAGGCCCAAGCGATCCTCCCACCTCAGCCTCCCAAAGCATTGAGATTGCAGGCATGAGCTACCACGCCCAACTGAATATTCAAGGCATCACTACACATCAGTAAACATCACTAAATTTAAAATAGTAAAGTTGAAATATTAGTGAGGGAGATGGCCTCCCAAAGTGCTGAGATTACAGGTGTGAGCCACCGTGCCTGGCTGAATAATATTTAAAACATCACTAAACATCACTAAATTTAAAATAGGAAAGTTGAAATATTAGTGGAGGGAGACTATTACAAATGAAACATCTCAGAACATATTGCTACTTTTCTATGCCAATTCGAGTTTTTCTCTGTTTCTGTTGAAATGAACACTCAGAAAGTCTCTGATTTCATTTTCTATACGTATACCCATTAAGACTCAGTGTTGGAAAAGAAAAGGGCGAGAGGGAATAACCAACTTATTATCCTAATGTAACAGATGAGGAAACCGATTTCGTGAGAGAATAAGTTATCTAAAGTCACACAGCTAGTAAATGTCAAAGCCAAAACTGAAATTAAGTCTCTAGATTTCTACTTCAAGAGTTTCCCTGTTATTCTAAGCTGTTTGGGACTATAGGGGGAAAGAAATCGAAATTTACGGGGAAGGAAATCTCATGAAAAGCTTTTTAAAAAGTTTCTTTCTGGCCGGGCGCGGTGGCTCAAGTCTGTAATCCCAGCACTTTGGGAGGCCGAGACGGGCGGATCACGAGGTCAGGAGATCGAGACCATCCTGGCCAACATGGTGAAACCCCGTCTCTACTAAAAAATACAAAAAACTAGCCAGGCGAGGTGGCGGGCGCCTGTAGTCCCAGCTACTCGGGAGGCTGAGGCAGGAGAATGGCGTAAACCCGGGAGGTGGAGCTTGCAGTGAGCCGAGATCCGGCCAGTGCACTCCAGCCTGGGCGACAGAGCCAGACTCCATCTCAAAAAAAAAAAAAAAAAAGTTTCTTTCTTTACCTGACATGGTCAGAGAAGAAGAAACATCAACCGCAGATACAAACGATGAAGAGACGATACTAGCGGATGTCTGGGTGGCTGAAGCCAACGAGTGCATGTGTCCAGTATGAAGACCACTGGTCACTGGTCACTGGCCACTTGTGATGATACAAATTTACAGGCCACTCCTAGGAAACCCCAAGATTCTACCAGGTGCTGGTAGGTTTGTTGGGAGAATGACGTCACAAAGCAGGCAGTTTAAAGGTCTGCGATAGCCAATAGGGAGGTCAGATTCCCAACAAGACAGGATTGGCTGGCAGAGGTGGTAGGAAAGCTGTAACAGCACTAAGTGGCTGAGCTCTGGGGAGGTGAAATCTGCAAGACAGACGTGATAGTCCCACTTTCCCCCAGGATGTCATGTTAGGGAGATCATCTGAATGTTTCTCATAAATGTTCATTCATATAATTAACTGACATTTATATTTTATACGTTAAATTTCATATTATATAATGCTATGCATTTATAATTATATAGTACATACACAGTATCCTTGGGGAAAAAGGAAAGGGATGTCTAAGTTGAGCAATTACAGTTGTTCTAAAACCATTTCAGTGAATCTGATTAATGAATTTACTGCTGCTTTTTTGTTTGTTTGTTTTTTGAGACGGAGTCTCGCTCTGTTGCCCAGGCTGGAGTCCAGTGGAGTCCAGCCTGATCTGGTTTCACTGCAAGCTCCACCTCCTGGGTTCACGCCATTCTCCTGCCTCAGCCTCCTGAGTAGCTGTGAGTACAGGCGCCCGCCACTTAGCCTGGCTAATCTTTTTAAATTTTAGTAGAGACCGGGTTTCACCGTGTTAGCTGGGATGGTCTCGATCTCCTGACCTCGTGATCCGCCCGCCTCAGCCTCCCAAAATGCTGGGATTACAGGTGTGAGCCACTGCGCCCAACCCTACTGCCACTTTTAAGGGCCAAAGGAAGGGATTAAAGAGCCCTCTTTTGTAATTTGGTTGAGGAGTAAAGTTCGTTGACTGCTCCTTGTAGGAAATGATGTGGTCCAGGAGTCTTCTCTTTTAGTTTCTTCTCCTTGAATCCTACCTTCTTTGGGCTGGGCCAGGTTGAACTTGGGTCTCTCTTCTGCTCTCCTTTTTTAACCCCTTGATTTTAGGCATTGTTTCTGGGCCGAGCCTTGATCTTGCATTTTTACATTCGTGGATATTACTTCTTGTCAACTTCCAGAGCGGGAGTCTTCTTTTCAGTGTCCTGATGTTTGCTAAACGGACTCTGCTCATGAGAAGCAAACACCAGAAAGGTAGAAGACAAGGCTGACTGCAGACCTTCCCTCTTCTAGCCTTTGGTCACAATTCTTCTGCTCATAGTTTGCTACCTCTGGCTCCTTGGGCCACACAGACACCCTGCCTTCCTGCTGTTTTATACGCGAGAAGCATTCAGGATACTTTCTTTCTTCTCACATAAGAGGATCCAGTGTGGCAGTTACTTATAGCCTCCTCTCCCTTGCAAACAGCCACTGTAGAATCTTGGGCCTTTAGGATTTCCTGTCAGTCATGCTTGGGTGCAAGGGCCAGGCCAAATGAAGAGTTAAAGCATTTAGTGGAGAATAGGAAACAGGCAAAGTGAGGGTGCAGGAAAATAGAGATTTGTGTGGAATTTTTCGTTTCTGTGACAAACAGTTTGACATACCTATTTTGTGTTAACAGAAGAGACAATTCAATATTTTTTATGTAGCTAGATAGTCCAGAACTTCCATGACTTCTGTACACTGAAGAAAATAATCATAATATATTTTGTCCATTTTGTTTTATGTCATATTACCTCATTTATGTCATTCATTAGTATGTCTGTAGAATGTATATTGCTTTTGATTTATTATTTTTATTTTATTTATAAGAGTGAGACAGAGTTTCACTCCTGTGGTCCAGGCTGGAGTGCCGTGGCACGATCTTGGCTCACTGCAACCTCTGCCTCCTGGGTCCAAGCGATTCTCCTGCCTCAGCCACCCGAATAGCTCGGATTACAGGCGCCCGCCACCATGCCTGGCTAATTTCTGTAGTCTGAGTAAGGACAGGGTTTCACCATGTTGGCCAGGCTGATCTCAAACTCCTGACCTCAGGTGATCTTTTCTCCTCAGCCTTGCAAAGTGCTGGGATTACAGGTGTCAGCCACTGTGCCCGGCCTTAAAAGATTACTTTTAAAGGCATTGGTTTTTCTACATGTGTTTTCTTGTCATATTTTTAAGAAATACAACATTGTAAGACATACTGCATGTTTTTCTCATAATGTGTGTTTATTTTGAAACATCATGCACTATGGTGACTTGATGGGTTTTGTGGAGGAAATTAAAGAGGGGATCTGTGAAAAAGGCACTGTTGTGAGTTGTGCTGTGTGCCCAGGCATTAGGAACTGATGTCTGCAGTCAGCCCAAGTTGACCTGGATTGCCTTGGGTTTTGTTTTCCTAGTTCATGCTTTTCTCACTAACTTCTCTTGTAACTGTGATAAAATGAGTTAGGGCTGAGTTGCTAATGATTTACGTGTGGACTAAGCTGGTTTGGGGGAGGAAATCTATGGATATAATCATTTTCCTTGGTGGTAAGCTTTTAGAGATACTTGAATTGATCATGAGTTTGTTTGTTTGTTTGTTTGTTTGTTTTTAGATGGAGTCTCCCTCTGTCGCCTAGGCTGGAGAGCAGTGGTACGATCTCAGCTCACTGCATCATCTGCCTCCATGGTTCAAGCCATTCTCATGCCTCAGCCTCCCAGGTAGGTAGGATTACAGTTGCACACCACCACACTGAGCTGATTTTTATATTTTTAGTAGAGATAGGCTTTCACCCTGTTGGCCAGGCTGGTCTCAAACTCCCGACCTCAGGCGATCTGCCTGCCTTGGCCTCCCAAAGTGCTAGGATTTCAGGCATGAGCCACTGTGCCCGCCCAGATATCTCTTTGATATAATGATTTCTTTTCCTTTGGATAAATGCCCAGTAGTGGGATTGCTGGATCCTATGGGAGTTTCATTTGTAGTTTTTGGGGAACCTCCATACTGTTTACCATAGTGGCTGGACTAGGTTTACATCCCCACCAACACTGTATAAGAGTTCCCTTTTCTCTGCATCCTCACCAGCATTTGTTATTTTTTGTCTTTTTGTTAATAGCTATGCTAATTGAGATGACATGATACCTCAGTATAGTTTTCATATACATTTCCCTGATGGTTAGTGATGTTGGGCATTTTTTCATATATTTTTTGGCCATTTGTGTGTCTTCTTTTGAGAAATGTCTGTTCAGATTATTCCTCCCACCCCTCGCCTTTTTTTTTTTTTTGGACACAGGATCTCACTATTACCCAGGCTGTAGTACAGTGGTGTGTAATCACATCTCACTGTTGCCTTGTCTTCCAGGGCTTAACCAATCCTCCCACCTCTGCCTCCTAAGTAGCTGATACCACAGGCATGTGCCACCATGCCAGGCTATTTTTTTGTATTTTTTGTAGAGAAAGGGTTTTGCCATCTTGCCCAGGCTAGTCTTCAACTCCTGGGATGAAGCAATCCACCCACCTCAACCTCTCAAAATGCTGAGATTATAGGTGTGAGCCACTGCACCTGGCTCATTTGCCTATTTTTTAATTTTTATTTTTGTTTGCTTGTCTATTTATTTTTTAATTTATAGAAGCAATTGCACCTTTAAGCATATTCCATTGAATCATCTTCAACATTATTTATTTATTTATTTATTTTTTGAGACAGAGTCTCGCTCTGTCACCCAGGCTGGAGTGCAGTGGCTGGATCTCAGCTCACTGCAAGGTCCGCCTCCTGGGTTTATGCCATTCTCCTGCCTCAGCCTCCTGAGTAGGTGGGACTACAGGTGCCCGCCACCTTGCCTGGGTATTTTTTTGTATTTTTTAGTAGAGACGGGGTTTCACCGTATTAGCCAGGAAGGTCTCGATCTCCTGACCTTGTGATCCACCCGTCTCGGCCTCCCAAAGTGCTGGGATTACAGGCTTGAGCCACCGCGCCTGGCCATTAAATTTTTCTCTCAACTAGGCCTCTCTTTTTTTAACTCTATCCAAATTAACAAAATTTTAAATATTTCAACAGTTTTAGGGGTACAGTGGTTTTTGGTTACATGGATGAATCATACAGTGGTGAAGTCTGGGCTTCTGGTGTACCTGTTCACCCAAATAGTCTACGTTGTCCCCAACAGGTAATTTTTCATTCCTCATCCTCTCCCATCCTCCCCTCGTCTTGGTCTCTAATGTCCGTTATATCCGTCTATATTCCTTTTTATCTCATGGCTTAGCTCCTGCTTATAAGTGAGAACATGTGGTATTTGGTTTTCTGTTCCTGAGTAACTTCACTGAGGATAATCGTTTTTCCATTTTTAAATAGTGTTGCTTTGTTTTTTTGCTGTTGAGATGTTTGAGTTCCTTGTATATTCTGGATATTAGTTCCCTATTGAATGAGTAGTTTGCAAATCCTTTCTCCCATTCTGTAGATTGCCTTTTTACTCTGCTGATTGTTTCAACTTTACTGTGCAGAAGCTTTTAGTATGATATAATCTCATTTGTGTATTTTTGCTTTTTATCGCCTGTGCTTTTGAGGTCTTATTCATAAAATATTTTCCTAGACCAGTGTCCTGAAGCATTTCCGCTGTGTTTTCTTCTAGTAGTTTTATTGTTTGGGGTCTTACATTTAGGTCTTTGGTCCATTTTGAGTTGACTTTTTGTATAGGGTGAGAAATGGGGTTCTAGTTTTATTCTTTGCATATAGATATCCAGTTTTCCCAGAGTCATTTTTTTTTTTTTTTTTTTTTTTTAATCTTGGCTCACTGCAATCTCCACCTCCTGGGTTCAAGCAATTTTCCTGCCTCAGCCTCCTGAGTAGTTGGGATTATGGGCACCTGCCACCACACCTGGCCAGTTTTTTATATTTTCAGTGGACATGGAGTTTCACCATATTGGCCAGGCTGGTCTTGCATTCCTGACCTTAAGTGATCTACCTGCCTCAGCCTCCCAAAGTGTTGGGATTACAGGCATGAAGTGCCATGCCTAGCCTGTTTTTTTGTTTTAAGTTTTAAGAGATTTAATTTTATTGTGGTAAAATAAATACACAGAACATAAAATTTAATATTTTAAGTGTACAATTCAATGGCACTAAGTGTATTCACATTATTTCAGTAATTTTTGGCATACAGGTGGTTTTTGGTTACATGGATAAGTTCTTTAGTTGTGATTTCTGAGATTTTAGTGCACCCATCACCCAAGCTGTGTACACTGTACCCAGTATGTAGTATTTTATCCCTTACCCTCCTTCCAACTCTCCCCCTGAGTCCCCAAGGTCCATTATATCACTTTTATGCCTTTCTGTCCTCATAACTTAGCTCCCACTTATAAGCCAGCACCATTTGTTCAAAAGATGGTCATTTCCCCAATGAGTATTCTTGGTACCTTTACCAACAATCAGTTGGCTGTATGTGGATTAGTTTCTGGGTTCTCTATTCTGTTCCATTAGTCTTTGTGTCTGTTTTTATGCCAGTACCATGCTGTTTTGGTTATTACAACTTTGTAGTATATTTTGAGGCCTGATAATGTGATACCTCCAGATTTGTTCTTTTTGCTCAGGATTGCTTTAGCTATTTGGGGTCTTTTCTGGTTTCATACAAATTTTAGGATTTTTTTTTTCTATTTCTGTGAAGAATGTCATTTGCATTTTGATAGGGATTGCATTAAATCTGTAGCTTGCTTTGGGTAGTATTGTTATGTTAATAATATGAATTTTTGCAAATCCGTGAGCACGGGATGTCTTTCATTTGTTTGTATCCTCTTCAACATCTTTCATCAGTGTTTTGTAGTTTTCCTTGTAGACATCTTTCACCTCCTTGGTTAAATTTATTCCTAGGTATTTTATTTTATTTTTTGATAGCTACTGTAAATGGGATTGTCTTCTTGATTTCTTTTTCAGCTAAGTTTGTTGTACATGTATGGAAATACTACTGATTTTTATATGTTAATTTTTTTATCCTGCAACTTTACTGAATTGATCAGTTTTAAGAGTTCTGTGGTAGAGTAAGTTTTTCTATATATATGATCCTATCATCTACAAACAGGGACAATTTGAATTCCTCCTTTTCCATTTGGATGTCTTTTATTTTAAGTTCTTGCCTAATTGCTCTGTGTAGGACTTCTGGTACTATGTTGAATAAGAGTAATGAGAGTAGACATTCTTGTCTTGTTCCAGCTCTTAGAGGAAAAGCTTTCAGGTTTTCCCCGTTCAGTAAGATGTTAGCTGTGGGTAATTTTTTTTTTTTTTTTTGAGATAGAGTCTCTCTCTGTAGCCCAGGCTGGAGTGCAGTGGCGTGATTTGCACTCACTGCAACCTCTGCCTCTTGGGTTTTGATTCAAGCAATTCTGCCTCAACCTCCCGAGTAGCTGGGATTACAGGAACATGCCACCACGCCCAGCTAATTTTTGTATTTTTAGTAGAGATGGGGTTTCACTATGTTGGCCAGGCTGGTCTTGAACTTCTGACCTTGTGATCCATCTGCCTCAGCCTCCCAAAGTGCTGGAATTATAGGTGTGAGCCACCGCGCCCAGCCTGCTGTGGGTATTTTTAATCTTTTTGAAAGTAGATTGTAGTCACTGTCTAATCTCTTGTATTTCTTGCAAAGCACTCATTGCTAGTCTTTGAGTTCTTAATATTTGTTTTTTCATATAATTTTAAAAAATTTTATACCCTTAGATCTGCATATTGTTTTTTATGTAGTAAAACTTTTTATTTGGCTTTAGATAACTTGGTTAACTTGGTTTCCTGTTTATTTTTTACTTCCTTGAGTATAATTTTGCTGATGTCTTGGCTCTTACTGATAATTTTCTTTATTGGGAGTAGTTTTATAGTTTATGTAAATTTTTTTTTTTTTTTTTTTTTTTTTTTTTTTTTTTTTTTTTTTTTTTTGAGATGGAGTCTCGCTCTGTCACCCAGGCTGGAGTGCAGTGGCATGATCTCAGCTCACTGCAACCTCCGCCTTCTGGGTTCACGCCATTCTCCTGCCTCAGCCTCCCGAGTAGCTGGGACTACAGGTGCCCGCCACCATGCCCAGCTAATTTTTTTCTTTGTATTTTTAGTAGAGACGGGGTTTCACCATGTTAGGCAGGATGGTATCGATCTCCTGACCTCATGATCCACCCGCCTCGGCCTTCCAAAGTGCTGGGAATACAGGCATGAGCCACTGCGCCTGGCCTTATGTAAATGTTTTAATGGATTTCAAAAGGAGTTAGTTTCTTACAGATACTTTAAAAGCAAGTAAATAAGTAAATAAAAGGAGTGGGTTCTTGGTGGTATTACTGGCATTACCATCAGAAGGCCCTTCATATTTGAGAGGCCACATGGGGAGGTGCACCAAGGAGATAATCAGATAAAAGACACCAAGTGGCCTGCAGTGGTACTAAAGATGCAAACTGGGGCCAAGTCCTGTGAGGCCCTGGGACAAAGTTAAAATGTTGTGTCTTATCCTGAGAGCTGTATCAAATGGGGAGTATTGAGGAGTATTACAGGGAAATAGTACCATCTGATTTGGTTTTTAGAAAGATTATCTGAGTAAGGAGATTGGTTTTGGTAAGCTGGGCAGGGCAATCAAATGGGGGTTAGAATTCAAGTCTTTCAAATAACACCACCTCTTGAAGATGCTCTAAAGAGCCTAAAGTCTTCCTGTAGAGCCACTTTGTTGCACCTGTGCCTCTTGTGCCCCTAGACCCACAGACTCAGGTCATGCCCTAGGCTTTACTTGTAGGTAGATTCCCACCAGTGAGGACAATGTCCCTTGGATTTGTGGGTCTTAAGGTACAGAAGAAACAGGGGTATATTTGGATAGGGCACAGACTTTGGCACCAAATACACCTGGGTTGATTTTGGGCTCTGCCATTTCATTTCCTAGCTGGATGGTCTTGAGCAAGCCATTCAATCTTTCTGAAGGGTCTCACATTTAGACCAAGACATGAGAGGCCTCTGCCCTGGGTCCCCAGCTTTAGAGGGCTATACTGTGGTCCTCATCCAATATACCTCTGTCCATAGCAGGAAGGAGTCCATATCTGTAATTAAGGCTTACACATGATAGTCTGTATGAATGGTGTTCCCCAGAGTTGTGCAGTGCACAGCCTGTACGACTGTACAATGTGGGTTGCTAATAAAAGTAGCAAAGAGAAGCAGAATTGAGAATGCTGAGGATGTAGAATCTAGACTTGGCAGGTGTCAGGATATGACTGGGAGAATAATGGGAAATTTGCTGGAGAGTTGAGAGGTCAGTTTTAGTTAAGACTTTGGCCTTACCAAAGAGCCACCCAGAGCTATCCAGCAGCCCAAACTCATGAGGGAGGTCAGGGCTAGACATGGCTTTGGAAATCATTGGCATTAGGGTCATAGTTGAGGCCTGGTGGCTGAACAAGTCCTTTGAAGGAAAGCTGATAGTCTGTGGAGAAGACTGTGTCAATTCTCTTGGGGGCATTTTTGTTTAAAGGACAGGAGTTCACAAAGGGGCTCATGAAAGGGGGCAGGGTCCTGGGACAATAGAATGTTCCTGGCTATGCAGTCTGGGAGCAGAGGGTTTCTAAGGCTTCACAGAGGTCAGTGAGGACAAGGATCGCTGGCCCAGAAGTTGACTGTTTCTGGAGAAATAAAGGTACAGGTGAGTGAGTGGTATGGACCTTGAAGCTAGGAGGTTGTCTACACCTGCAGATATGTGGTGGTGATAGGTAGGAGTGGGAAAGGTGTATGAGGCAGAGCAGGGTCAGGCTGGGGTGAACCTGAGAGCACGTGATGGGGAGAAGCCACAGGAAAGGGTTAATGGATGAAGCATGTTCCACAGGAGCAGCACAGGGTGCACATGGAGAGTGAGAGTCGGGAGTACCAAGCAGCAAGGGTGTGTGTATGGTAAAGAGAACAAACATACAGGAAGATGGTTTGAAGTGTAGCAAGGGAAATTGGGCAGGTTCTGTGGACCTGGGGTTGGGCTTCTCAGTAGAGGAAAGCAGACCTCTGCTAAGACCTCTGGAGTGGGGATGAGGTGCTGGGGGTATCTAGAATTTAACAAAGCTTTGTCTTTCACGTCTTCTGTGTTGTCTTCATGGCTCTGACAAGAACATGCACTGGATTATGTGTGTTGAACATGTCTTCAGGGCTTCATGTCCCCCTGCATGGACATGATGTATGTATGGATGCACCATCCCATGGACATGGGATGTTGAATGCCTATTATTTTCACAGTACAATGGGACATAAAGATGACTAAGAGTTCTCCAAGCTTAAGAAGCTTACAAGAGCATAACACACAACAAAGTTGCTGACTAAGTTGTGTAGCTGGGTTGGGTAAACCAATACTTTGACAAAAATTAAGATTCAAAATAGGCAGGGAGAGTGGGTTAAACAGTTCATTTAAGATGGCTACACTTCAACTGCTGTGTGAAGCATTGAAAAAAAAAATGCATGAATTGCATGAAGACTGGAGTTAGTGGACCTGATTTGGCACAAGTTCACAAAAGAGGTCACTATGTGGCCAAGACTAGTCTTGGACTCCTTAGTGACCTAAAGCTTTGCATATGTCAAGAGTAATAATGATAGCTCTTATTACTGCTGTGTCCCGAATGCCTGGCACTTTCACTTATGTAGCAATTTTTTTTATCCTTATATCAATCTTATGCGGTATCATCAGCCTGTTTTATTGACAAAATGATACAGGAAGATGAAATGGCTCATCAAATCACACAATTGGGAAGTGAGGGAGCCATGTTCTTTCCAAGCCACAAACTCTCAGTAAAACTCAGCTGCTTAAAAAACTAATAAACCTTGGTGTGCATTTATAAAAATAGCATGTCCAGATCGTGGGGCTCCTTGGTGTCTTTGTGCTTGGCTTGCATGAGCCGGATCCCATCTGGAACAAATTGCTCATTTCTAGAGATCCCAATATGAATAATGATGCTCTAGGTGTGAACAGACGGGGGCGCGGTGGGGAGTAGTGGTGGACGGGGCCTGGACCTGTTACAAGAAGGTTCATGGAATTAAGAATGTAGTCATGTGGCAGAGGGGAATTTACTGCAATGCTTCTTAGCATAGAAAGAAATAGACTGAGTGGGATTTACATGGAGGCACATTTAGATTAGTTCAATTTATAATTGCAACAAGTTGGGATGTTAAAGAGTTTGATGATTAAATGCTTCTACATCCATACTAAAAAAATTGCTAGGCAACTATTTAAAAAGATGCTATTCTGCATACTGATAAAGATAGTTTAAGTGCAAAAAGATTACAGCATTGTATTATTGTATTCCATTTGAAAAAATACATATGGGTCGTATTTACACACACAGAAAATGTTTGCAACCAGTATGTGGTTCTCTTGTGGTGGGATTTCAGGTAACTTTTAAGAACTTCTGTCTTCTAATTTTCTATATTTAACATGGAACTTGTGTAAGAAGAGATGGCAGCATAGTTATAGCGAACCCATAGTGAAACCAGCCCCAGCTGAAGGAGGTCCTGGCCCTCCCTCCAGGCTCTGCAGATGGCGCCATCATGACAGGCGCTCAGGAAGGGGACAGAACTAGGTATCTTCCAACTCAAGGAGGGAAGCAGGTGACAAAACAGTGTGACTCCACTTTTGTAAAACATATAAACATGTTTGAGGATCCCTGGATAGCCAGGTGTGCCAAGGCATTTCCAGTGGGTTCCTTTGCAAGCAAAGTAAAATGGAGATAAAAACCTCGAAGCCGATCACCTGGCACTCATTATGATCATGGTGTTTTCACTCAGATGCCCTCAGAGATGAACTTTCCTGTCTAGAGTGACTTGGGATGTTGGGATATTGCCGAAGTTCTTATCAACAGCTGGGCTGGTTGTCCCTCAAAGACACTGGATCAACTTCAGTCAGATGTTTCACGCAGAAGGAAGAAGAGCGAGCAGATTCACTATTCTCTCTTCTCCTTCCTCAATTCCTATTCCCTTTTCAAGAACAGCCACCTCCAGAATTGGCGATCTGAATTAAAGAAGGTAGCTCCAGGCATGGGATCTTACAGGAAACCTCTGCCTCTGGTCAGCAGAATCTCCGGTTCCATATTAGCCACTCCCTACTAGACTTGCTGTTCAAGCCATCCCAACCAAGCAGCATTCGGTGATCCTTTAGCAAACCTAACATCAGAAGTTAATTTTAGTAGGAGGGGAGTATCATCTCCCAGTGGAAAGAAATTTAAAACAAACAAACAAACAAACAAAAAACATAAAAGGCAAAGAAAACAAAAAGAGAAACATAGATGAGAAAAAGGCCATCTCCACTTTCCCCCTTTAGATCCCGTCTTCACAGCTGATAGCCTTTGAACATTCCTTTATCCAGGTGGCAGAATGGACAAGGTCAGGTTCCACCACTGCTATTTGTGAGGGCTTCATTTGTGCATCTACAACATACGGTGGGAGGGTGAGGTTACAGGGTTCCTGACACATCACATTCCAGTCCTGGTTCAAGGAGGGGAAAAAAAGAACCCACACTGAATTTGAGTGCAAAAAATAAATATAAAATTTATTAAAACACCCACAATATTTTAAAGATACCAGGAGTAATACAGTTCACAAACCCAGTTGTTTGTGTAAATTATAATAAAATACAAATCAAAAAGGATACATACTTGCAATTTCTAGGCACCCTAAATTAAATTTACTGAAACACTGAGGGAGAAGGGAGGGTAAAGGAGGGGTAGCTCAGGAGGCAAACCAATAAAGTGGAAGGAAAAAATATTAACAAAAAGGTAAAAATTATACAAAATAAAATTATCAGCATAAATTTACTGTACTAAGAATATCTACAGTTTAATACACATCCTATTGCCTTGAGACATTGCAAAAATCTACCATTCATCCATCAACCCCAGATAAACTTCATTTCAAGTAGCCACAGTTTACAAAGTCAAGACGGAATATTCAAGTATGGTTGTTAAGTTCACCTCCATTGGAAGCCAAGTAACCAAACAGGAATTCAAAGAGATAAGAAATAAAACACATCAAAAAGCTACAGGGTTCTAGATTAAATCTAATGTATTAATATGCCATTATACGACCTGCTCTTGTTTCTTTAATTGGAATACATGAAAAAGAAATGACATCACTCCTGTTTTTCTCCCCTCTTTTCCCCTCAAAAGAAAAAAAAGGGTATTGAAACCAAGAAAATTTGGAATGTTCAAATGAGCCAATTAGTTTCTTAATTTAAATCCCCGTGTGAAGAGTGATGAGTTACCCCTGAATGACAGGTAGTCAAAACGCGAAGAGGGAGCAAACAATACCACTACAAAAAGCATCCCTGATATCAGAATAGAAGCCAATGAGGAAGTAGGCCAAATCACTCGCTGATTCTTAGGCAAAAAGCAACTTTAGACCTTGCATTTCTGTGCTGCGGTCTCTGCTCAGGGGAGAATCCTATTGCTCTGCTCTTGCCCGCAGCTCTGCAGGAGGAAGGGCTGGGAGCACCAGAGGGGGCCGCCCCTCCCCCCGCACTCGCGGAGTGCACTCGCACTCCGTGCACCTGGATGTGGGACTGTATAACTCATGCTGGGGGTATGCACCTCAAAAATGTTTTGGTCCAGGGTATGTTGAAGTTGACCATATACTACAGCAGAGGCAGCTGGCTAATAAAACTAGGTTTTGAGGGAGTCATTTCAAATGACAGCAACAATGACTGAGAAAGCTCAATGAGATGGGCATAGGAAATTCACATTTTATTCAAAAGCAAAACTTAAACATGAAATACAGCCAACTACGCTCCTTCCTTTCGGCGTTCCGCTATCTTAACTGCCGAAGAATGAAAAACAAAATGACCCCAGATTTTTCAAGGTCAAGTACGTCATCAGACAGACAACCTGCACGTATTGGACCCTCATGGAATCTACTTTACTGAAGTTGTCATGATGTCCTGTTTTTGAGGTATTTAAAAAAATTATTTTGACAGTGGATGACACAAAATGGAGCTTCCTGTTGAGTTTTTAAAACATCAACTTCTGTGGACCCAAGAAGAAATTTAGGTTAGCACCAACTAAAAAGCAGCCTCAGTGGCATCGAGTGAGCAAAGAAAGCTCCTTCCTTTAGTCTGAACATAAGGGGTTACCAATGAGAGGCAGAAGCAACGCTGGGTCAGAGAATGAAGCCCCTGCCCACCATGGTCCCGGCCAGTGCCAGGGGAGGAAGGAGATCCATCTGGTCTCTCTTGGTGTGCCCTTGGGACTCCCAGAGATGTCTGCTTAGCACCCTGGGCTGCAGGAGAAAATCTGTGTCCCTGGCTACGAGAATGCCTATCATGCTAGGAGAGGCAGGAGTACCCAACTCCCCTTCCTCAAAAACAAAAACAAACCAAAAAAACCCTTTGCCCTTTCTTTCACATCAAGCCTGAGAAGACAGGTGTGGAACCAAAGCACCTGCCAAGCCAGGCAGGCCCACTCCCGATCACAGAAAGGGAGATAGCTGCCTCCTCGACTTGCTTTGTTTGGCCACCAAGGGAAGAATAATACAACACAACACAACACTGCTCAGAGCAGATTATAGCACGGTAAACGGGTCTAAGACAGCACCAAAAGAGGGGAGGGGAAAAAAAAGCCAAGAGACTGGAGCCCACCTTGTTTTTGGTTGGTTGTGGTTTCAGAACGTTGATAGCACCTCAGCAAGACAGGATCAGGGACAGTCACATTAAAACACCATAGCACCATTTTATTTAGACTATTTCAATTCATAAAAATGCTTCCTAGTCCACAAAACACACTTCAGTAACAAAAGGAAAGAGATACTGGTTGAGGCACGTCAGGGATATCATAGTTTTCCACCAGCTTTGCCTTGGTTTGAGATCTCATGGTGATTAAACCTCTAGAAGCAAGTCTGGCTGGGTTTCTCTCAAAGAAATTAGGCTATCATCGACTCATTGTCAACCATCCTTGCACATCTACTGCTGTGTGGTACAAAGCAGTTAAGCTCTGCTACTTCTTTCCTTTAGCGCTTTAAAAATCCCTTGCTCTCCAAACTACTGTTTCCAAAAGAGGCTGGTGGAAGGACCAAGAGGGGGCGGTGGGGTATCATCTCTTTCCACGCACACCATCGTCACCTGGGTGAGAAGGCAAAGCAGTACCCATGAAGCCGGGGCGTGGGAAACATTGGCCCTGCTAAAAACCAGACCCAAAACCAAAAACCAAAAAACCCCCCAATCCATGCAACGCCTTTAGTCAAGATTTCTGATGGTCAGATGATGAGATTTCTTGAGCTAGCACCAGTTATTTTGTGAGAACCTGCTGCGAAGCGATTTTTATTTTAAAAATCTCGTAGCACAGAACTTTACAAGCACTTCCCTTGCACGCAACAGGCAGGGAAAACAAAACAGAGCAGAAAAGGAACCAAATGTTTGCACTGCACATGGATGGTGTCCGTGGACAGGGCACACCGGGGAGATGACTAAGACGCCATCGGTTTCCGTTGCTATAATATGACTCTTCGAACTTGGTCATGCTGTTAGGTTCTTTAGTTGCAATGGCTTTATTTTTCTTCTCATGATAAAAATGTCTGTTAATCATCTTTAGGACTTAAAAAATGATAGTGCCAGTAAAAAATAAAAATTTGATTTTTCTCTTTAAGAAACCTTCAGCAGCAAGGGGGGGATAAAGAGCTGTGCATAGTTACTTTTTAAATATATGTCTAAAGCATGCTAATTTTAATGACTGAGATTTGAGGTAGGTTAGACATGTAGTGTACAAATCAGCATGGGCTTGAGCACGGCAACTGCACTGCCTAACTCTGGAAACGCCATTCTGAGGGGAGTGGGGACATCCAATGGAGACTGCCTCTTGACTCACCTCTCAGCAGCCTATTTCCTACTGTAGAAACTGATGAACCAAGGCTGTTTGGGCTGGGGGACAGACGTCGCATGCTTTTAGCTTGTATTGGTTTCTCCTTTCATCTAATGGCTTTCCTACCAAAGGGTGATGAGGGGAAGAGTTTAACATACATCAGGAAGATTCACACATGCCAAGTACCAGAATCACCTGGGTTACACTCGGGACCTTCCAAACCAACAGCCAACCTGGGGCTTCCACGGGTCATACAGACGGTCACATTCTCCAAATGTTTCGTAAAATATTGTATTTCTTGCTTAAGATCATTTAAAATGAAGTTTTCAAGGCACCCCCGCATCTACCTAAGCACGGAGTCAAATGAGACCTGCATAAAAGTACTGATGCGATAAGCAAAATAGCATTTAAAGGACCCAATTTTTCCTCAAAACTAGAAAATTAGCATGCTCATTAAAGACTCTGCTTCCTTTAGCTTGTCAAACTGAAGGTCAGAGGTTTTCCTATAAATCTGAGTTCTGAATAATTCTAAGTCCTGATAAGCTCTTGGGTATTTATTTCAAAAGCAATAATATTTCATTTTTTGTCCTGTAAAATAAATGCAACTTTACAGAATATGGTAAAAGTGGAGGATAGACAAAGCACGTTAAATATTCAGCTACTATTTACAATTTCTCCCACAATTACATGTTAAAACATACTTTTTTTTTTTTCAAGTTGCTGTTTAAATCTAGGCAAAAGTGCTTAAAAAATCTTTCACTATTTACAGTTAAAACCAGACCACATAAATGCTCAGGACATCTTACAACGACCCTCCGCCAGTGCCTCCAAACAGATACAGTAAACACCCAGCAGGCCGTTTCTCAGCTCTTACTCAAGGCACCCGGAAGCTCAGGAACTTGCCTATAGCGGTCATCTGATTGTTAAACATGATTCATGAAGACCCATATCTGAATACAACTGCTCAGTAAACACCTGTTCATCTCAGGGCTCGGTGGTCATCCACCGTGTGGCCACATTCCCCTCTGTGTGTCCTGATGAAGCCCCCCATTCACCACACACACATCCACATGGGTAGCATGAGATCATTTCTGCTAACATCACAAGAAAAACCAACACTCCAACAAAGTTTGACGTGGTGACGGTGAGTGTTGCTCCCATCAGGCCCAACCTCTCTCAACAACGTCACAAAAATTAAGCACCACATTCTCATTTCAAAGAACCAAATGAATGCACCAGAATTTCAGAACAGGTCTGTTAAGGTGGATGAAGAGGGGAAGAAAGGAAAAAAGAAAATGATCAAATGGAGAAATGGCACCAATTAGGGAGGAAAATCATAGCAACCTGTTGAAAATGTTTGACTCTTGCACTTTAAAATTGTTAAGTGTAGGCCCCCGAACCCGATGATAGCATGGAAGAAGCAGGCTCAGGTGTGAGGCATGCACCATTGTCCAATGTGGAAATTCAGGGATCAGGATAGATGCATTAACTGTTGTTACACTGGTCTGCTGAGCTCCTGTAGGATGTGACCTGCCCAAGAGTCAAGAAAGTCCCAGCACAACACTACAGCACCAGGCTCCGCACAGCACCATGCACAGAGCACCACTGGCTTTTCACAGCTTGGGTTCAACTTCCTGTTTTTAAAGATACAGTAGCCCTTTTTCGTATCAGCATAGACTTTGGGGGCATTTTTTTTTTTTTTAAAAAAAACTGCCACTAAGACAAATTCCTTCAGCTCAGCATGCATTGGCTTGGCAACGTGGTGGGCACGGCCCCTAAGAACCTCGCACTCCAGCTCCAGCGTGAGGTGCTGCCTAGTGAACCATAACATCGTGTGACTCCATAAATAACGGACAGAGGATTCAGTGTGGAGACTAGCAAGCTTGAAGCCATCTACTTCCAACCTGGTTTCTGGGGAAAGCTATGCCAGCATCTCACAGGGCTGGCCTGGGGTGCATCTGCCCCTCGACTCCAAGCTGGGGACTGGAAAAGGGACCCCAGATGGTTTTCTGCAGACTCTCCCATCCTATCAGAGAGGACAGAGGCTGTCCTGAGGCTCCCTTCCCCAAAGGGAAGGGGTGTGTGTCGGGAGGGATGAACTGGGTGGCTACTGTCCGCGATTGGCTCTCGAGGGGCAGATGGCTGAGGACCTCGCCAGTGCCCGAGGGGCTTGGCTCGCCGCACCCAGCGAGACTGGGTGGGGGAGCACTACTGGCCTTTCCTGCCCATCCTTTACCATTACTATTGTCGCTTTTAAAAAATCCAATAAATACACATTTTAAATGGAATTTAAAACTACTCCTTTGTGAAAGGACACTATAAACTTTCTTTCCATTATTGTGATATACAAGGATCGAGTTTTAAAAACAAAGAGAAAATAAAAGCCCCCCAAACGGGGGAGGGGAAACAACTTGGAGATATAAATATTAAGATCACGGAAAAATCACCCGACAGCCGTAGTTTCTTCTTCAAAGTGCTGGGGAAGTGGGGGTAAGGGAGGGGCGGGTCAGTTCTGAGGTTTGGACCATAAATACATATATATGATATGCGCATCTATATATGTATATAGAGATAAAAAGACTTCTGCACCCCCAACCCGCCCCCAGGTATGAGGGCAAAAGCACCACAGAGACAGCTCGGGCCGGGCCCGACGCTGAGGTACGCTGGCTCCCTGGCACCTAGATCCAGCGGCTGTAGGGGCCAGTGACCTTCGTGTAGGCATAGGAGGACACGGTGACCGCCGAGTCTGTGGGCACAGCCAGCGCCTGCCGGGTGGGGATAACCCCCTTCTTCTCCTTTTGCTGGGGCTCAGCAACCACGGCGCCCCCCCACTTGCGCTTCTTCCCGTAGAGCTTGGCCTCCTGCTGGCCCAGGCCCAGCCGGGCGGCCTCCTCCTGCCGTGCCCGTGCCCTCTCCGCCAGCTGCTTCATCTTGGCTTCCCAGAGGGCCAGCCCGTGGTTGGGCTGGTTGAGGTTCTTGTGCTGGTAGAAGACCAGCGAGATGCGGGTGGGGTGGCAGCGGTTGGGCTTCTTAAGCGGCGTAGTGGCATGTAGCTCCCGCCGGGCACACTCGATGAGGATGGAGCCGTGGGCTGGGGCCACGGCCACGCCGCCGATGTTCTCGTCCAGGAAGTTGTGTTCACTGTCCGACCACAGCTCCTCCTCTTCCTCCTCCGCACCACCACCACCCTTCTCCTCCTTCACTGCTCCCTTGCTGGGGGGCTCCTCGGCCGGCCCCTCCTCCAGGCTGAAGGGGTCCCACAGCTTCTCCTCCGACTTCAGGGCCCCAAACAGTTTCTCGCTGGATCCCAGGGGCAGACCAAAAGACTGCCAGGCCTTGTCCAGCTGGCTGGCCCCTGCGGCTGGAATCCTGCCCTCCTCTCCTTTCATGGGGTTCCACAGCTTGTCTTGGAACCCAGGACCACCTTTCAGGGCCGAGTTGAAATCCCCTGCCCCCAGCCCCCACGGCTTCTCAGTCAGGCCGGGCCCAGTCAAGGTGGAGGTGCTGTTCCCAAACTTGCAGGGGCTCCACGGTTTGCCTCGCAGCCGTCCTCCAGAGTGGGAAGCCGCCTGCTGCCCCTCACCGGGGAACAGCCCCCACTGGCCATCTGTGAAGTGGGAAGGGGCCAGGCAGCTGGCCCCAAAGGAACTGAGCTTGTCGGGGATGATGGCAGGACTCTCCCCAGACGAGAACACACCCCAGCTGCCACCCACACTGTTAGTCCTCTTGGGGGACATGCTTGGGCCTCCTGAGTACTGTCCCCAAAGGTGACTGGGTCCTCCATTCTGAGACACCTCAGGCAGAGGTGTCTTGCCCATCTTGCCAGCGTCTCTGGGCACAGGCTCGGCCTGGGTCAGCGGGTCTACTGGCTCTTGCTTGATGGATCTGTTGTAGCAGTTGGAGCTCTGGGCAAAGGGGGAGGGGTCCCTGGACACTGAGTGGATTGGGGGGGCCTTGGGAAGTAGATACTCCTTGGGGCCTGGGTACGCAGGCTGCTGGTGGTGAGGAGTAGGGTGGTGGGCGTCTGTGGGAACAGCCTGGCTGGGCAGCTCGGCAAACTCAGCACCACCGTAGGCTGGGCTCAGGCTGTTGTGCAGAGCGTGGAGGTCTGGCTTCTTCTCAAAACTGCCACTGCTGCCACTGTGCCCCCAGGCACCAGGACCCAGGAACTGGGAGGGGAAGACGGGGTTGCTGGATGGAAAGCCATAGTAGCCAAAAGACGGGAGAGCGTACTTGGAGTGGAAGCCATTGACGGAGGTCAGGCTGGGCTGTGCATAGTAGGAGTGGTAGGAGTACACACTGTTCATGCTGTAAGGGTCAGAGGGCCGGCAGTTGCCCAGCACCGAGTAGCTCTCCACCACTGCGTTGCTGCTGTACTTGAAGGAGCTGAAGTGGTTCTGCGGCTCCACCTTGAGGGAGGGCTTCAGGCCTTGCTGGGACAATCCACCCTTCAGAGACAGGCCTGGGGAAACAGAAAGCAAGATGGCAGAGGGGCAGACAACACCACACCCTGGAGAGGCCCTGGGTGGGGAACGGGGGATGGACCCTCCCTCTTTCTCAAGGATGTTTCCTCTTTTGGGACAGGCAGGTGAGGTGCTAAGGTATGTCCAGCCCAGACCAGGATGTGCTCCCTGGGCCTCGCTCAGCACAGGTCCCAGTCCCAGCCCCACTCGGGGTGGGAGGCAATCCCTGGTGAGAAGCAGCTCATGCAGCATCCACAGTACCCCCCCGACTCCTCTCCTCACCCTAGAGAACTCTAGAATTTGCACTAAACCAGCACCACCCATTCTCTACCCAGCCTGGTCAGGATCACTGCAGGGACCAGGGCGAGGAGGAGGAGAACTCAGATGCCTGCCCGCAACTGTCTCTGCCCATAAGCCCTGCCGCCCTGGCACACACCCACGTGCCCTGAAGTGCTGCTACTCACCTCAGTATCTCAGAGGGGAGCAAACTAGAGCACAGAGGGGAGCCTCTGATTCTCCGAGGGATGCAAACTAGAGGAGAAACCTAGTGCTCCCCCTCTACCAAGCTCAGTTCCATGCAGATAACAAGTCCTGCTGTACTTGTGTCCCCACGGCCTCCTATCAGGCTGGCTGTCCTGTGGCTGCTGCAGATACCTTTCTGACTGACAAATAAGCAGAGGCCCCAGTTCCAGTGTGATGCAGGAGGGTGCGTGGAAGAGCGAGGGCCCCCACGAGGACAGCACCAATGCGACTCCCAGCGGGCACCCTCCCCCCACACACCTGGGTCCGACGTAACACCCGCCAGCTCCAGGGCCTCCTGCTTGATCTTCTCCGGAGTGCTCAGCTTCTCCTTCTGAATCTTCTTCTTCTCGGCCGCTGCCTTTCTGGCTTCCAGCTGCCGCTGGCGGCAGGACTTGGCAGGCTCGGGCAGGCGTCGGACCTCGCGGGGGAAGGCGGTGAGCACCTGGATGGCTCCGCTGCCAACCTTTGCATTCTGGTTCTCCTCGCTACCAAACTCATCCGTGCTGGCCATCTTGTACAGGGGGAGAACGTGCAACTGCTCATCCTCAGGAATCTTGCCCACGCAGCGATTGTCTTCCTTGGTCAGGGTGCAGACCTGCCCCAAGCAGTAGGGGAGAGAGGACATGGGGTTGGGGGACCAAGTGCTGGGAGAGAGGGGTCTGAGCACCCAAAACACGTGACCTCATCTTTCCCCACACAATCCCAATACCAGCCACTACTACTTGCGAGAGTTTCTGGAAAGCACACTGATCTTGGTTCACCGGGCAACAGTACTACCAGCATTTACAGTACACTCATCAACTTTCAATGCACATTATCTCCTATGATCCTAAGAAGGCTGAGAGGAGATGAGATACCTGACAAGGGGCCTGGCCAGGACCCGGAGGCTTGCTCTGCCCTCTGGCATAGCACTGACACCATGGCAGCACCACGTTGCCCAGTGAAGCTCAGACCGTCCACCATTATCTTCCTTGTTCTAAATACTTAGTCTCTTTTTGCTTTTAAAATACATTTCCTTTTGGGAGGCCAAGGCAGGCGGATCACCTGAGGTCAGGAGTTTGAACCAGCCTGACCAATATGGTGAAACCCTGTGTCTACCAAAAATACAAAAATTAGCTGGGCGTGGTGGCGGGCGCCTGTAATCCCAGCTACTCGGAAGGCTGAGAAAGGAGAATTGCTTGAACCCAGGAGGTGGAGGCTGCAGTGAGCCGAGACCACACCACTACACTCCCACCTGGGCAACAAGAGCAAAACTCCGTTTCAAAAAAAAAAAAAAAAAGTTTCCTGTTTATTATAAACTCTATGTGCTGATTGTAGACAATTTAGGCAAGCAAAAAGGAAATAAAATCTCCCATCCCACCACCCAGAAGTAATCACTTTAAATACCACGGTCATCTAATTGTGGACATACACAAGTAC
>NC_045448.1:74573415-74668217 GCF_002776525.5 Piliocolobus tephrosceles | reverse complement strand
ATCACTTTAAATACCACGGTCATCTAATTGTGGACATACACAAGTACACAATTACTTTGTGGTGATTAAAGGGGATACTATGCCTATGGTCATATAATAGCTTCATTTTTTTCTTAACATAGCATAAATATGTTCCTATGCATTAGATATTCTCCCCCAATATGATTAAAGAGTTGTATGATATTATTCTACTGTATCAATGTGTTAATCTCATTATCAAATATTTCAACTTGTTTCTGATTTTTTATACCATAAACAATACCTTTTGAAATACCCTTTTAGCTAAATTTTGTAAGATTCTTAATTACTTAGAATGAATGTTAAGTAGAACTGCCACATATTGCCAGACTACCCTCAAAAACGATTCGGTTTTTCACTCATACCAGCAGAATGTGTTTCAACTTTCCTATATTTTTTCCACTAATTTCTTTAAAAACTTTTTGCTCACTGTTAAAATCGATCTCATTGTTGGTGTACATTTCTCACAAGATTTGCCTTTTTATTCAAGTTTACTCTCTACTCTTGTGTTGACTGTATTTTCTTATTTTCTACATTCTTGATGCTCTGGCGTTTGAGGTCTTGATCCCAGAGAGGCTGCCCCTCCCAGGGCTACTTAACTCCCAGAGATAGCAAATGGCTGCCTGCAAGTGTGCCTTTGATATGTGAACCAGCAAATCCAGAGCTCACCCCCCAGCCATCTCCTTTATCAAACTTACACACCAAGCCAGTATTTCCCTGGCCTTACAGAGAGAGGGCCATGAGGAACCACTCTATAGCTCAGAGCCTGCAAAGTATTCAAACTGTCCAATCCTAAACTTCCCCAGTGTAGCTACCCTGCATCACCCATTCTTTCCTGCAAAATCCCACTAAAGACTCTGGGCCATGCTCCCACCCTTCCTCTTCTGTCTCCTGACTGGCCCGGTGCTCCCCCGAGTGGCCCCGGAGCATGACCTGCCTCCTGTTTCTAGGATCTGAGTATAAACTTCTTTCCTGAAAATTATTCAGGTTCGCATGTCTTATCATATCTGATTAAAATAAATCCTTGGCCCATTTTAACACAATTCTCTCACTGTCTTCCTTCTTTTGCGAGTTTATAACTTTTGCCCACTACTATATATGACTAGTCATTTTTTAAATCATGAAGTCATCTTTGTACATTAAGGTTATCATTTCTTTATCACTTGTTGCAAATATTGTAGCAGTTGGAGCTCTGTGAATTATTAGCCACTGTTAGTGTTTAGATGACCACCCAGACATCTGAATGTATGTATGTGTGTATGTGTGCATGTATGGCTATATAAAACTACAAATGGGATCACATTCATATACATGCTATTCTGTGATCTGCTTTTCTTTTTCTTCTTATTCTTTTTTCTTTTTGAGATAAGGTCTTACTCTATCGCCCAGGCTGCAGTGCAGTGGTTTGATCACGGCTCACTGCAGTCTCAACCTCCTGGGCTCAAGTGATCCTCCCATCTCAGCCTCCCCAGTAGCTGGGACTACAGGCATGCACAACCACGCCCAGCAAAGTTTTGGTATTTTTTGTAGAGAAGAGGTTTTGCTATATTCCTCAGGCTGGTCTCAAACTCCTGGGCTCAAGTGAGCCTCCCACCTCAGCCTCCCAAAGTGCTGGCATTACAGGTGTGAGCCACCGTGCCCAGTCTGACCTGCTTTTCTTTCTTTCTTTTTTTTTTTTTTTTTTGAGACAGAGTTTTGCTCTTGTTGCACAGGCTGGAGTGCAATGGCGCGATTTCAGCTCACTGCAACATCTGCCTCCCGGGTTCAAGTGATTCTCCTGTCTCAGCCCCTCGAGTAGCTGGGATTACAGGAGCCTGCCACCATGCCCAGCTAATTTTTTTGTATTTTTAGTAGAGATGGGGTTTCACTATGTTGACCAGTCTGGTCACAAACTTCTGACCTCAGGTGATCCACCCACCTCGGCCTCCCAAAGTGCTGGGATTACAGGTGTGAGCCACTGGACCCGGCCTGACCTGCTTATCTTAACTCAAGGATAACTCAAGGTACCCAGTTTGTATTGGCCTTGCAATTGTTATTATGGTATTTTATTACACTGAACAGAAACCTTATGTTTTTATGGCACTAACTTTATTAACCCTGTAACTTAGAGGCATTCTAAGTGAGTTTGGTGTCATGCCCTACCCAGCTTGTATCTTCCCAGACTAACTAGTGTGGGTCTTCGACTTCCTCTGCTCTGACCAGCCTCCTGTGTACTTTCTGGGTTGGATTGGCCAGACCTGCTTCCTACCAGTTTGTCAGAATAATGCTATAAACGACAGACCAAAGGAAAAATCCAAAGGATGAGATGTGGCAGAAGCTGTATTTCCTACAAGAGATAATTTAAAAATATCGAAAGGTATGGGTAGCCTGATTAAAAAAGTAAGTAAAGTACACAAATAGGATAGTCACAAAGATGAAATTCAAATGTGTAAGAAGAAATAGGAAAAGAATGTTCAACCTCTCTAGTAATAAAATAAACACAAATTAAAATAAGATCGTATGTTTCCCACTCAGGCAGCAGACAAGGATGAAAGAGTGACAAAATCCAGTGTTGCCAGGTAAGCAGGAGAATTAGTGCCCCAAGCCTGCAAAAGTAAACATCAATGCAATCTCAAGGAGGTTACTATGCCACTGCACAAATATGTGAGAAGAATGGCCTCTCCCTGCGGTTTACTGAAGGGAAATGTCTGAAAGCACTTACTGTCCATTGATAGGGGACTGGTTAAATAAATGACGGCAGAGCCATACATACAGCCTCAGAAAATGAAGTCCATTGACACAGAAAGCTTAAGAAAAGCAGGTCACAGAACAGCATGTATATATAATGTGACCCAGTTTGGGTAAAATTGCATAAAGTCATACATGCACACATACACATTAGGGTGTCTGAATGGATGGTCATCAAACTGCTAACTGGTTATCTCTGAGATTTCAGGCAACCTTTTTAACATTATTTAAATTAAAAAAAGAATTGTTTAGGAAAAAACAATACTTTTCATTTTGGAAGAAAATACTCCTTTTCTCCACCCCAAACTCTAGAAGCTCTGGGATCCAGATCACCTCATGGTGCTCTTGCTCTCGCCCACTTTCCAGGGCCCCCCAGCTCCTTGGCCTCTCTAACACTGTAGGCATGCCCTTTCTGTGTGTATTTCACCTAGAAATCCTCACAACAGCATGCCAGCAGGAGCTGTCCCTTCTTGCTTCTCAGTCTTGGTTGCAGGGATAGAAAGCAAGTGGAGAAATGAAATCCCAAGGTGGGTCCATCCATCCCCAGGGGGAATGAGCTACACCCGGAATCTGGGAGCCCTCTTTCCAGGGGAATGTGCTGGTGCCTTTGCCTCATCCTCAGCCCCTGGAAGCCCTGTCTGCCCAGAACCTGACTAAAAGGCAGAGCAGACAGCCAGCATCATCCCATCAAGGAAGCCCCTACCCAAGCCCAAACCTCCTCTCTTCTCCATGTGCACTCACTCCCCTGGTGATGGCGTCAGCCTCACAGCTCTAACTATAAACCATGTGCTCTCCAGACCATCCTTGCCCCCTGCCTACTCCACATCTCCACCTGCACATCTAGCAGGCATCTTGAAACAGGACTCTTGTTTTCTTACTCCTAAATTCAGCCTTCCCCTGTTACTCTACATCTCGGTCCATGTTACCAACACTCATCCAGATGCTCAAACAAAAAGCCTTGGAGTGCTCCTCAAGTCCTGCTCACGTAACAATCCAGCCCATCTGCAAATCCTCTTGGCAGTCCCTTCCGCATCATCCAAAATCTGTCCCATTAGCACCTTCCCCGACTGCTGCCCAAGCTGTGTACCCTCCGGCCTGGATGGTGGCCCCAGCCTCCTCCTTTGCCTCCTTCCTCTTATTTCCTCCTGTTCACCTCATTCTGCCCCCACCATCACACACCTCATTCTCTAACTGCAGCAGCAGGAGTGTATCTAACTTTACAATGCAATCTTACTGCTGCCCAGCTGAGAAGCCCTCAACAGCTTCCATCACAACCCCACAACCCTGCCCTGGCCCTCAAGGTTCCCTGTGAGCTGTTCCCTGCTGGCCTCTCCAATCCCACTCTCCCCGCCCCTTGCAGTAAGTTACTCCCTTCCCGTTGTTCCCTGAACATACACCCAGTCTGCTCCCCGCTCGGAGCCTGCACGCATGCTGATCCCTCTGCCTGGAGCACTCTATCCCCAGGAAGTGGCTCCCTCACTCTCTTGCACCGTTCACATCTCAATTCAAATGTCCCCTCCTCTCATCTAAGATAGCATCTCCTGTTGCTTTATCCCTTACCCTACTTCATTTTTCCCTCTTGGCCTTCATTCTACATCACATTCCCACACATACTTGGGCAAGAACTTTGTCCGTTTCATCCCGCAGCATGTAGGGCAGTGCCTGGGCACAGCTGGTACTCAATACACATTTGTCCAAAGAATGAATCGAGGGTTTGTTTGCATTTAAATCCAAGTGTCCGCAGAGACCGGGGCCCACGCTCTAGATAACTGGGCACTCCAGGTGCCTGAGGGGCTACATCCTGCAGCATCCCCCTAAGACACAGACACAAAGCTAGCCTTGTCTGTTCAAGGGTTTTCTGGTGATGGTTTTCTCTGGGAGGTGGGCAAGGGCAGGCCATCTTGTAGGGAACCTTCCGGAGTTCTAAGGGTCCTGTCTCCAGGTCCCTCCCTACCCTCAGCCCACCTTTCTGAACAGACCACGGTGGGCTCCCTCCCACAGTTGCCCCACAGGTGGCGCTATGACAGGGCACAGGTTTCCTTACCACGGTACACCCATTGTAGAGGTTATGCTGGTCCTTGTGGGCGTGGGCACAGAAGTCCATGCAGGCCGTGACTCCTGCGAAGGGCCGTCCTTCCTTCAGCCCCAGACGGCAGTCAATCGCTATTTCCTCATTGGTCACCTATGTAGATGGCCAAGGAGAGGTGCTCACATGACCTGAGGTGAGTGGCCCTAATTCTGCACCTGGGGAGGCCGGGTCTTGGAAGGAGGGATGTTAAGGATGATAGTCACCTTGCCCTTTGACTGCAGGAGGGAGGTTTTCTGGCTGAGAGGCCCCAGCTATAAAAAAGTTACTTTCAGGCTCCTGTAGGAATTACTTCCTTCTTTGTTATCCCAAGTCCCCTTGCCTTGTCTAGGAGATACAGGGGTGACAGGGGAAAGAAACTCGGGCCTCACCAGTGGATACCAGACCAGAGGAGGTGGATGGGTTACCAGGGGAAGGGGGAAGACCAGAAGAGGGACAGTGTGGGATGCAGGTAGCCTGGTATAAAAAAGGGGTTTTTACCAAAGAACTACATCATATTGCTTTATTTCTGGACTGGGCTCTTCCCATAAGAGAGCAAAAGAGCCCACTCTCCTACTTCCCAACTTCAGAGCCTGAGCAGAGATGTGGACGGTGACATGTGGGCAACAAAAGGCCCAGGGCCCATTACCTGGTTCTGATAGGCCTGAGGGGCCAGTCGCTTGTACAGGGGAGCGACTTCGGTGGCCAGGTCCTGGAAACTCTTCCGGAGCACTTCTTCCTGCAGAGAGATGAGCAGTCACACATCCAGGGCAGCCCCGCCTGGCAGACCCTGCACCCTGGAAGTGGGCTGGCATTCCTGAAGCATCGTGGGCGAGGCTGGGAGGGAGGTGTCATCCGGTGTCTTTCCGGTCTTTCCTTCAGGAAGGTGTGGTGCTGTGACCACTTCACAGCTGGGGATACTGAGGCTCCCAGGAAAAGCTGTGGAAGCCATGGCCTGAAGGTCTAGTCATCCTGATGGCTAAACTACTGCTCCTTCAGGATCCCGCCCAGTTCAGCCCAGAACACATCAAACAGTTTCTTACTTTCGAGTGCTGAACACCCTAAGTCAGAGGTGAAGCATAGTGGGAATGAAAAAGCCAAGGGCAACAACTGTGGATACTTCCTCCCAGGCTACAGACAGGAAGAGAGAGGCAGGCAGGATCCATGCTAGAAGGTCCATAGCTAGTGCAGGCCAGCCCAGCCCAGAGTCCGTCAGGAGCCAGGGATACAGACTTCAAAGCTCCAGCTGCTAGACTCGTACTATATAGTGTTATTCACAAACCACATGTAGCTACAGAAATACAGATGAATTCTAATTTTTTTTTCTTCGAGACAGAACCTTACTGTGTCACCCAGGCTGGAGTGCAGTGGCACGATCTTGGCTCACTGCAACCTCCATCTCCTGGGTTCAAGCAATTCTCCTGCCTTAGCCTCCCGAGTAGCTGGGATTACAGGTGCCTACAACAATACCGGCTAATTTCTTTTATATTTTTAGTAGAGACGGGGTTTTGCCACATTGGCCAGGCTGGTCTCAAACTCCTGACCTCAGATGATCTACTCGCCTTGGCCTCCGAAAGTGCTAGGATTACAGGTGTGAGCCACCATGCCCGGCCTGAATTCTAATAAAAATTAAAGAAATTCAGTCCCTCAGTTACACTAGTCCCATTTTAAATACTCAGCAGCTACACGTGGCTCCTGTATGTACAGCAGAGAATGTTTCCACCATCACAGAAAGTACTGCGGGACAGCACTGCTCTACGTGAAGCCGCAGCCCCTGGTGACATGTGGCAGAGAGTTCCAGGTATCCACAGCCTCTGTCTGGCCCTCCGAAAACAAGCAGGGCTTGAAGGGCTCCTAGGACACCATGAGCACAGGCACAAAGGGTTTATGAAGAAGTAAAAAGGAAAAGAGGAAAGAGAAAAAGAACCAAGCACACAGAATGAGAAATGGAAGGTGGAGACCCACAGCTCAGCTGTACATCCAGTGGGGTGGCCAGGGCTGCCAGCCACTCTTGATCAGGCCAGCCTGGGCCACTGAGGCTGGGCTACCTCCCTGCCTGCTGTCCAGATGCTGCCACCAGCACAGCAGGCGGTGAGGCTAGTGAGCTCTAGGGACACACAGGCCTGGGTTTCAATCCTGCCTTCACCATGAACTAGCCACATGGCCTTGAGGAAGCTATCTGCCTCATCTGTAAAGTAAGGGGTAACAGTGCCTACATCACTGGGGTGGGGGGGGATCATGAATTCATCTGAGAAACCTGTGAGGGGCTTAGCACATCGTAAGAGCACAGGAAGTGGCGGTTGGTAGAATAGGGAAAGAATTTGAGAGAAATTAAGCCAATATCTTTCCATTCCTGGTAGTTCTTAGGTCCTGGTGGCCTCAGGGCTCCATTCATTGAAGCAACCACATCTGCTGCTTGTGGGGGAGGGTGAATCTTATCATAAATAAAAATCTAATAACAAATTAGACTATCTGAAGGTCTATTAGACTATTTTGAAGTCTAAAAGCCAGGTCTGGGGTAAATAAAGAGTCCCGAATTTGAAAATGTTTCTTTTTTCTTATAAGGACCCAAGCTTGGCAGCCAGAGCACAGAAGGTGACATGGGCTTTGGTGTACAGAGGGTGACCCTGCGCCATGGGAAGTGGGAAGTCCTTCTGGTACTAGGAGCTTGGAGAGATTTGGAAGGTTGCGACTTGAGTCCAGATATTTGGATATTTGTCTGTATTCTAGCAAAGGAAGCCAGCACTCCACCCGCTCAGGAGCCCAGGCAGGAGGGAGGTGAAATGGCAGACAGCCTGGACAGGCTTGTGCCTGCCTTGCATTTGGAGCTGAGTGGAGACCATCGCTCGGGAGGGCCTTTGCCATGCAGGCATCAGAGGACAAACAACAGTGGGGAGGCGGCCTGAGTAGATGCTCCGGCTCCCACAGCCTGAAGGTGCCTTCCCCTGTTGTCTTGGGGCTGGGGGAGGCCCTGCAGGGCAGGGGTCTGGGTAAAGAGCCTGCAGAGAGGAGGTGCTGTGCCTAGCGGTCGTACTGTGTGGACACTAGTCCACAGCCCAGGGACCAGGCCAGGCCCCCAGCATGGAGACTGCAAGGGCCCGGACAACTGCCCAGAGACGTCTGTCTAGCAGCCAGGCAGGGTGGGAGATGCCTGGGGAAGTACAGCAAAGACCCAGAGGGTGACCCACATGCCGGAGATGACCTTTCCCGCTAAACCTCACACCCAGAAAGGTGTCCTGGGAAGATGGGGGGGAGAAATGACTTCTGAGAGGGCCAAATTCTGACAAGGAATTTGAATATGTATCTTCGATATCTGGAATATTTACCTAAAAGAGATGGTTTAAATTGGAAGAGCCTGGGGGCACCCATAACTGCTAAGTCTAATTCTTCACACTTGGTGCCCTCCACATACCCCTTATTTCACAGCAAGGTAAGGTGAGCTTTTAAAAAAACGAAAACAAGTTCCACTTCCTGCGCATCTGAGTCATGGCGTGCCAGTCCTACCTCCCGTTGGACTATGAAGGGCGCCAGGTGAGAAAGGGTGGGAGGCAGGGTACCCGCCCAGCTCTGCTCACCTCTTTGGGATTGTCCCCTGCGAGGCGGAACTTGCGAGGTGTCTTGCTCCGAGCATATTTGCAGCCGTTGAAGTACATGCTCCAGGAACAACCAAAGGAGAAGGAGGCACCACAGGTGTTGGGGTCTTTGCCTTGGCAAGCGCAGGTCCGGCTGCAACACACAGCACAGGTCAGGGATACAGATGCAATATCGCTTCGTTCTGGAGTATTCCTCCTCCCTCAAGAGGTGGCCCTGCTGAGCCCTGGCACCCACCAGCCTCCCAGTGACTGAGACCCATCCTTCCCTGCCCCCAACCCCTTTCTCAAGTTTCCTTGAGTAGAAAGCCAGATCTAAGCACCACTGAGAGCCTGTAGGTTTAACACTGAGTCTGTTGCTGGGAGCAGCACATGGATTTACTAAAGTAAGGGGGAAGAATCTGGGAAAAACCTATTAAGGTTTATACTTTCCCTTAACTCTAATATCTTAACCAGCTCCAACACAGACCACATGAACAGGGAGATGATATGAGCCCCAGGGTTTGAACGTGCCTATTTCCTATAGTCCAGATGCTAAGAGGCCTTTCAACAAAGTACACTGAGATGAAAATTAATGTTTAATACAATCTGGAAACAATTCAAGTGCCCCGAATTGGGGAATGGATAAGCAAACTGTGATAGATCCACACAGTGGATTACGACTCAGTGATAAAAAGGGACGAGCTACTGACACACACATCAACACAGATGAACACTGAAAACACTATGTTCAATGGAAGAAGCCAGACTCAGAAAGCTACACCCTGTATGATCCCATTTATGTGACATTCTCACAGAGGCAAACCTACAGGAACAGGAAACAAGACTGGTGGCTGCCCAGGGCTAGGGGAGCACTTGCTTATAAAGGGCACAGGGCACTTGGGAAGATGGAACTGTTCTACATCTTTTTTTTTTTTTTTTTTGAGACAGAATCCTGTTCTGTTGCTCCGGCTGGAGTGCAATGGCACAATCTTGGCTCACTGCAACCTCCGCCTCCTGGGTGAAAGTGATTCTCATGCCTCAGCCCCCTGAGTAGCTGGGATTACAGGTATGTGTCACCATGCCTGGCTAATTTTTGTATTTTTAGTAAAGACGGGGTTTCGCCACGATGGCCAGGTTGGTCTCGAATTCCTGGCCTCAGGCGATCTACTCGCTTTGGCCTCCCAAAGTGCTGGGACTACAGGCATGAGCCACCATGCCCGGCCCTGTTGTATATCTTGATTGTGGTAGTGGTAGCTATGTGACTGTAAACATTTGTCAAAACTATATACCCAAGAGGATGAATCTTATTGTAAATAAATATATCTTCATTTTTAAAAATGGGAAAAACTCTAATAAGGGCAGGGTTTTTTTGTTTTTGTTTTTGTTTTTGAGACAAGAGTCCCACTCTTGCCCAGGCTGGAGGGCAGTGGTGCAATCTTGGCTCGCTGCAACCTCTGTCCCCCGAGTTCAAGCGATTCTTCTGTCTCAGCCTCCTGAGTAGCTGGGACTACAGGCGTGTGCCACCACGCCCGACTAATTTTTTAATTTTTAGTAGAGATGGGGTTTCACCATACTGGCCAGGCTGGTCTCAAACTCCTGACCTTGTGATCCACCCACCTCGGCCTCCCAAAGTGCTGGGATTATAGGCATGGGTCACCACCCCTGGCCAAGGGCAGGTTTTGTAAATATCTTCGATACCTTCTATTTGTGGGGCACATGTACTTCACACTCGCTAACATCATTAGTGCCAGTATATCGACCTGGGGTTTAACAGTGAAGTCAAATTAGCAGACCCTCCGGAGCCAGGGCTAGAACCCAGCTCAAGCAAGATCTGTGGATATGCCTTCCTCAACCACAGTCCTAACTGTGCAAGACAAACAGTGCCGCAGAGAGGGCCCCTAGGAGCCTTCCCCCGGGTTGCCCGCAGTCTCCTGTATTTGCTGCCCAGGACCCTATAGGTGGGCCCTGGCCCTGCAACCCCCTGCTACGTACTCATCGTTGAGGCCGCATCTCCGGCTGGTGGGGTTCCCATACTTCCGGAGGGTGTCAGTGAGCTCCTGGTAGAGGGTGTCTCCGAGGCTACGGGGAATGCCCTCCCAGGCCAGGATGAGGATGACGATCACAGCGTTCTGGCAGTGGTGGCCTGCCCGGTGCCGCACCAGGCAGAGCAGCTTCTCCTCCAGCGTGTGCCTGCGGATCACCTGCAGGGACGCAGGTTGTGAGGGGCAGGAGCCAGGTACCTGTGCGCCTCTGCATGGTGCCACCCCTCCCTCTGTCACACAGACCCAGGGCGCAGGTCTTAAGGGCAGGGTTCTAGGGACATCATGCCCTGATGACAGCAATCTCACAAGCTAAGAGACCATTATTAGGGAACAAACAGGGAACATTACTAGGGAACAAATGTTTTGTTAGGGAACAAAAACATAAAAGTTATTTATTTAGAGTGACGTAAAAGATAATTACCACAAAATCTAAGGTGCTGATGACTTACATAGGCTTAGGAGTAAAAATACACAGATAAAAACTGTAAGCCAAAATACAGTCAGATTTTTATGTTATCCTAAAACATTTGCAGAGAAAATGCTGCATACCTGTGTGTTTTTAGTTAACATGCAAGGGGCTTGGCACTGTGGAAAACAGTCTGGCAATGCCTCCAAAAGCTAAACATAGGATCGCCATATGATCCAGCAATTCCATGCCTAGGAATACACTCAAGGGACCAAGAGCAGGACTCAGGCAGATCCCTGAATACCCACGTTTACTGCAGCACTATTCACAACAGTCAAAAGATGGAAGCACCCCCAGCGTCCATCAGTTGATGAACAGGTAAGTATGACATGGTATAGACAGACAACCAAGTATTACTCAGCCTTAAAGAGAAACAAAATTCTGATCCATGTTACAACATGGATGAACCCCAAAAACATGCTAAATGAAATAAGCCAGACACAAAAAGACACATAGTGTATGATTCCACTGATATGAGGCACCCAGAACAGTTCCATTCAGAGAGACAGAAAGTAGATTAGAGTTTACCAGGGCCTGGGAGAAGGGAAAATGGGGAACTATTGTTAACGGGTGCAGAGTTTCAGTATGGGATGTTGAAAAAGTTCTGGAAATAGACTATGCTGATGGTTGTACAACAACGTGAATGTACTTAATGCCACCAACCTGTACACTGAAAAATGGTTAACATGTTAGATTTTATTTCTACACACACACTGTTTTTTTTTTTTTAAAGAGTCAGGGTCTTACTCTGTTGCCCAGGCTGGAGTGCAGTGGCATGATCATAGCTCACTGCAGCTTTGAACTCCTGGGCTTAAGCGATCCTCCCACTTCAGCCTTGTTGAGTACCTAGGATACAGACACATGCCACCATGCCCAGCTAACTTTGTAAAAATTTTTAAGAGACAGGGGGTCTCACTATGTTGCCCAGGCTGGTCTTGAACTGCTGGGGCTCATGTGATCCTCCTGCCTCAGCCTTCCAAAGTGCCAGGATTACAGACATAAGCCACTGCACCCAGCCTGTTTATACACTGTTACCACAATTTAAAAATGTACTACACCAAAAACCATTGAATTGTATGCTTCAAATGTGCGAACTGTATGGTATGAGCATTATATCTCAATAAAGCTACCTTTTTTATTTTTTAAGCGAGAGCCCTGGGCATCTACTGCTCTGCTGCTCAGGATCCAGGTCTGAGGTCTGGGTTCTCATTCACTCCCAAACACTGTCCTGGTTTATAAAAAGATGTCAGGGCCAAGAGGCCTGGGAGCTGGGAAAGGAGATGGCTGAAAATTGCCAAAGAATGCCAGATAATTCTGTGGCCAGAGAAGATGCGGGGGCCTGTGGGCAGGGGAAGGATGAGGGTAGACTGGGAAGGGCTCCAAGTGTCAGGCTCAGCGGCAAGGCCTTGAGGCAGGGGCTCCAAGCAGGACAGTGAGCAGGAGTCTTACATAAAGAGTTTCATGCTTTAGAAAGGGGGCGGGGCAGAAAATCGGGAGAAGGGCAAGATGGGGAGACCAGCTGGAACACCACTGACATAATGCAAGCAAAATGAATAAAGTCCTAACTATGGCAGGGGGTAAGGAAACAGGAGAAAGAATGGATTCCTGAGGCTGAGGGACAAGGAAACACCCCGAGTGACTCCCACACCTTGTAGCTCAGGAGGCTGTGTGGGCATGGGTGTGGTTTACTGGCGAGTTAACTGGGAGCACCCTGAGGTTGAGGTACTTTAGAGCAGGAGTCTCTGACCCCCGGGGTGCGGACCTGTACTGACTGGGTCTGTGGCCTGTTACTAACTGGACTGCACAGCAGGAGGTGAGCAGCAGGCGAGCATGCATTACTTGAGCTCCACCTCCTGTCAGAGCAGCAGCAGCATTAGATTCTCATGGGAGCACGAACCCTGCTGCGAACTGCGAATGTGAGAGACCTAGGTTGTGCACTCCTTATGAGAATCTAATGCCTGAATGGTCTTCCACGAAACCAGTCCCTGGTGCCAAAAAGGATGGGGACCACTGCCTTAGAGCACCTGAGTGGTCTCTAAGGATACCTCCCGCCGAGTGGGTCTGGAGGTCAGGAGATGCTGGGTTGCAGACAGACCTGGTCACGAGTGGGTCTGTGCTGGGAGACCCTGAAAGGGGTAGCCAGGTAGGTAATACAAATGAGGAAGGTGGGCCGGATGCAAGACTAGTGGGTGGTGTGGACGGCGGCAAAGTGAAAAGCATCTGCCCATGAACAGGGAGAAACCAGGCCTTACTGCCATCAACTACCACGCGGGGGAATTCCAGCCCAGTGAGGCTAATTCTTCCAATTTTGCAAGAAAAAAATGGAAATCCAGATTTTACATAAAATCCCTCTCCAAAAACGTGAGTGCTCCATTTTTTTTTTAAACTGTGGTAAAATATACAATTTATCATTGTATCATTTCAAAGTACACAGTTTAGTGGCATTAGGTACATTCATATTGCTGTGCAACCATCACAACCACCCATCTCTAAAATTTTTTCATCTTGCAAAACAAACTCTGCTCATTAAGGAACTCTCCATTCTCCTCTCCTGACACCACTGTTCTACTTTCTGCCTCTGTTTCTCTTTTTCCTTTCTTTTCTTTTTTTGAGACTGAGTCTCGCTCTGTGGCCCAGGCTGGAGTGCAGTGGTGCCATCTCAGCTCACTGAAATCTCTGCCTCCTGGGCTCAAGCGATTCTCCCCACTGTCTCCAGAGTAGCTGGGACTACAGGCACGCACCACCATGCCTGGCTAATTTTTTGTATTTTTAGTAGAGATAGGGTCTCACCATGCTGGCCAGGTTGGTCTTGAACTCCTGACCTCAGGTGATCTGCCCACTTGGTCTCTCTAAGTGCTGGGATTACAGGCGTGAGCCATTGTGCCCAGCCTACTTTCTGCCTCTGAATTTAACTGTTCTAGGTACCTCATGTAAGTGGAATCATACAGTATTTATCCTTTTATGACTTGCTTATTTCACTTAATGTAATGTCCTACCCATGCTGTAGCATGTGCCAGAATTTCCTTCAGACTCTGAAAGGATACTCTGCATGCTGAACAAAACACATCTCTGGCCATGAATTCCTGCTCTGAGGCCCAGGAATAATGGTGCTTCCCCACTAAAGCATTAATTATATCATTCTTTTGAAATGTGTATTTTGGATATCAGTAACACCTGAACACAGTATTAAATCAGATACTGTGTAGAACTCCCTGTGTGATTGCCTGGATTCCTGCAGATTAGGCTGAGTACATCACAGGCATTGATACACACTTGTGGACAGTGATAAGACCGTGGTCTCTGTGACTAGGGTTTGCGAGGCACTAAGGTCAACTTCTGCTCCTGGCCAGGAGGAACATAGCCAATCACACTCATGGGGGAGGCATTCAGAGCACACAAGTCACCCAACCAGTCATGGCTGTGACTTAGGCCATGCTATTCTGGCTTCCCAAATGGCAAACACGCAATGTCATTGGACACAAGCAGACAGCTATCTGTGGCCCATCCTCGCAGGCCCGTGGGTCCACTAAAAAAACTAAGAAAACAGTGCAGAGGAGTTCCCCACCCACACCCCTATGAAGGAGCCTGGCAGGGTAACACACACAAAAATGTCCAAGTCAAAGGCTGACAGAGGCACGAAAACATCCATAACTGAGTAGAGCAACAGAGACGGCTCCAACTCAGCCACAGACTCCTCAACAGCTCATCCAGCTTCTGGGCAGAATTCCCTGAGCACCAGACCAAGAGTAACACAACCCCCAGCAGAACCCCAACCCTGTCTTCCCACAGCTCCCACCACGGTGCTTGGTTCTAACATCTGTGGCTTCCTAGGTCTGTTTCACTGTGTCCCTAATGAGCCTACAAACACCTGCCTTCTGACCTCTGTGACCTTTACACACTGGTACAGGCAGCATCTCTGGAGTTCTTTCCCAGAGCCCATCTTGCTGTACCAGGTGTTACCTTTGGCATGCCTCTGTTGTTCTGAGCCTTCAGAGTGCAACCAGGGCACCCCTAGAATCTTCCACATTTTGTACAGGCCACCTTAAAATCACAGATGACCAGAGGGCTCTCTGGGCTGACCCACTGCTTCCTAGGTCATCCTATCAACACACATTTGCTGGGTACCCATGATGTGCCTTCACTGTGGCCCCAAATCCTGGCCAGTCAAGTGTAGAACATATGAGGCCCACTGCTTTAAGCTGAAGGTATGGTTAGGGGCTAGGGAGAGGCTGAAACAGGCACAAATCCTGGTTGGAAAACAAAAGCCAGGCTCTAGACACGGGACCAGGCAGGGTGGGGACATGCACAGGAGGCACTGGATGCCTGCACTCACCCGTGGCCACAGAACTGGCTCTGGGCTCCTGACACTACACTGCCACCAAGAATAATCCGTCCTTCTAAGGATCTGTGGGTCACTTTCCCCACAGGGCAGGAAGAAGGAGCACCCAACCCCTCTCCAACTTCCAAAGGAGGTGGAACTCTCTAAACCAAGCCCTCTTACCAAAAGATAGGGTATTTGGCAGCTCTGTAGCCAAAAGAAAACCCCAGAACTCCACCACACTAAAGGAGATGGCTAGGAAAAAAAAAAAAAAAAAAAGCCCTCAGCACTGCCATTTTCTTGCCACTACAATAGTTCTGTGATTGACCACCCATTTGCTCCTCCCATAAAAAAATGGTATTTCCTCTCCTTTTCTCTTCATTCATCAGACATGGGAAGTCCCACCCTCTGCAAACACTGTCAGCACCTTCTATACTCACCCACCAGGGCTCAGTGACACCCACGAGCTATTCCCTACTTGAATGTAACCTCCAGTTCACTGCGTCCCATGCGCCCTGCTCTGGGCATCCGCCCACAGATCCCAGAGCAATGGCATACTGAGGACCAAGTTCCTGCCCCTCCATCCTCCTGCCTTCCTCTCCTAGCCCCAGGAACTGGCCCTGCTCTCTAGGCAAACATGCTCTTCCCAGCCCTCAGCGGGGCCACAAGAGCCCTGGGCAGGGCTTATTGCTTTACCACTGTATCCGGGGTCTAGAAATGCATCTTCTTTAATGCCACCCACAGGACCAGCTATTCTTTAAGGGGCCAACTTTCTTGAAGCTGGAAAAGTCTCCAACTCTACCTATGCTCCAAGATCTTCATTTTTATGTCCAAGACTTTGGAATTCCTCAATGACTGCATGAATTAGCAGGAGAAAGTGTCAGCTATCACTCTAGGGCTGATGTCTTTTTTCTGATGGGTTCTCTGGGGAGGTTACACCCCACCATGATGAGCCACATCAGACTTCTCACTGCAATGACCACCTCTCACGACGGTGGGGGCAGCCTGCTTCTTCACACTTATGAATACATGAAGTGATTCCAGATTCTTTGGTTGTACATAATTCTGCAATGCTGACTAAAAATTGCTAAAAATAGTAAACTTGGTAGTTCAAGTTCAGACGCCTTTTATTTTCACCAAACACAAAGACACAAAGGCACAGAGTGTATACCAGGTAAAAACAGGCACATATGTCTTATGTATGTTGTAGCATATGTCAGAATTTCCTACAACATGCACAGATGGACACACACTGACAGGGGTTATCTTACCCCCCTCCCTCACAGCCAGCCATGGGTCTGTCCACCCGGCCCCTCTGCCTTTGCCCACACAATTCTCCTCACTGGGAATGCTTCCTCCCTCCCCTCAGCCTGACTAACAATGGGCCAGTATTTATGGCCCCTGGCACGCCCACCTCGGGAAACCTAGCCTGAGCATTCCTCCTCCTCTGAACCACAGCATCAAGTCTGCTTCTCAATGACCCCAGTCTCCATGACTTTATTTCATGTGTCTCTAGAGCACAAACAGGCTGAACACAGGGACCGAGCCCTCGTCTTCCACCCATACCCACTGCCCGGCATAGCACCAGGCTGAGCTTGCAGGCACCCGAAGAACCCGGCTGCTCCTCCTCAGCACTTGTTCTGCAGAGGCAGATGCTCTGCTATTTAAAGATCTCCCCGTGGACTGGGAGGGCAAGGTCAGAAGGACTCTGTTTGGTGACTTAGGGTCTGAGTCACTGATGTTCTCCCTGTGGAGATATCTAGGCTGCCTGGTACGAAACTGCTTAGAAGCAGGGCAGAGGCAAGACTGGCCCACAGTGCTGCCCGGAGCCCTGGCCTCTTCCCTCAGGTTGGATCTCAGCATGCCAGCCTTCAGGCTTGTCTCTGGCTTCCAAGCAGCAGACAAAAGCACTGGCAGCTCCAGGGCATATGGAAGGGGATGAGGAGTGTGACAGTTCACAGTGGGGTCCACCATCGGGTCATGACAGCATCTCCAGCTTCCTCTTTCCTACCCCTCCGACCCTGAGCCACAGGGACAGGGTGAGCCGAGTGTGAAGACTAACACCGTTCCAAGGCCGGCCCAAGACCCGGGGACTGGCATTTAAACAAGATGAGGACAAACGGCTGAGGCTGGGGGAAATGACCCTAACCCTGAGCCAGATTCCAGCTCTAAGGCTCCCCTGGACAGCCAACATGTTGTCTCCTACACACCTACCTGGCCCCCGCTCCTGCCTGCTCAGCTACACGCAGCAAGGGGAACCAGGCACAGCCGTGGCTCGTGAGTGGGCTCGACACTCACCCACTTTGCAATGGGGCAGCCGCGGGAGCTCTTTCCCTCCTTCCCCGTGTAGATGACCTTCTCGATCCGGATGGCTTTCCCCTTCTCTCCATACCTGAAGAGGGAGACAGAAGCCACCATTAGCACAGCAGAACCCCAAAGGAGAACAGCTTTTGGTTGGAAGGCAGCCTCAGTGTGCTTTTGTTTGAGTTTCTGGTTGCTGTTGGGGCAACAGAAAAGAAAGAGAAAGGTTTAAATGTTATTTGGTACCTAAAGGCTCTGCAGACACAGTGGCCACTTCCAGGCTTCCAGGTTCACCTGGCCCTTCTCTGCTCCTGCCCATCAGGGCCCTCTGATCCAGGGCAGGAGAGTCGAGCAGAGTGTCCCTGATTGTTACCTCCTAACTCCAGAAGGGAACTGAAACCAAAGGCTAAACACGGGCATTTATATCCAGCCGTTAGCTGAGTCACCCTGAGAGTTAGCTATTTGTAAATATAACAAATAAAATAAATGGGGGAACTCTTATTATTCTCTTTGAATAATCCCCAGCTAACATTTGACCATGATGATGACAAACAGCTGAGGCTGGGGAGAAGTGGCTCTACTAAGCCCAAACACCAGCTCTGAGGTTCTCTTGGACAGTAAACACATCTGGTTCCTGTACATGCCACCTGCCCTGACCCCCATACACACTCAGGGCATCAGAACCCCAGCTCTCCAGGACCGTCTAACCAACCACACTATATTCAGAGATTGTGGAACTGCGGCCCCTGGAGTTGAACTGACTTATCCAAGGTCACACAACTACAAAGAGGCAGCAGTGGTCTAAGCACAGCCCTGGACGTCAGACAGACTGGGTGTGAGTGCCAGCCCTGCCATTTTCTTGCTATATAACTGTGGCCAAATTACTAAACTTCTCTAAGCCTCAGTTTTCTCATCTGTAAAATGGAAATTAAAACGGTCCCCACCTCCTGGGCTTGGTAAAGATCAAACAGTAGTCCACAGGGAGTATATCATTTAAAGTACTTTGAAGTTCCTGGCATGAGGGAAGAGTCCAATAAACAGTAATTATTTTTAATAATGTAAAAAATCTTACAGAATCTTATTTTTAACAGTTTTTTAGTTTCAGGTGCAATGTCATATCACCTGTAGATAATGCAGATAATGGTCATTTGCCACCTACTCCTTTCTATTCTTTATATCTCTAGCCTGACTCTTGTCTCTCTGAGACGGCCAGGTGCTTGCTTTTTTTTGAGACGGAGTCTCAGTCTGTCACCCAGGCTAGAATGCAGTGGTGCAATCTCAGCTCATTGCAACCTCTGCCTCCCAGGTTCAAGCAATTATCTGCCTCAGTCTCCCGAGTAGCTGGGATTACAGGCGCCCGCCACCATGTCCAGGTAATTTTTGTATTTTTAGTAGAGACGGGGTTTCACCATGTTGGCCAGGCTGGTCTTGAACTCCTGACCTCATGATCCACCCGCCTTGGCCTCCCAAAGTGCTGGGATTGCAGGTGTGAGCCACACATGCCAGGCCTGGCCAGGTTTCTGAAGGGCTTGCAGGCATCTCTGCTTACTTCCCGACTTTAACTGAAAATGTTTCCAACAATTCATCACTGAGCATGAAACTGGCTAACTTTGGGAAAGAGACAGATATGAAGGGTGCTACTAAGAGTCTCCTGTCCTAAGGATTTTAAGAATTATTTTTATAAAATGTATTTTTTTTTTGAGACGGAGTCTGGCTCTGTCGCCCAGGGAGTAGAGGTGCAGTAGTGCAACCTCGGCTCACTGCAAGCTCCGCCTCCCAGGTTTACGCCATTCTCCTGCCTCAGCCTCCTGAGTAGTTGGGACTACAGGCGCCCGCCACCACACCAGGCTAGTTTTTTTTTTTGTATTTTTTAATAGAGACGGGGTTTCATCGTGTTAGCCAGGATGGTCTCGATCTCCTGACCTCGTGATCCACCCGTCTTGGCCTCCCAAAGTGCTAGGATTACAGGCTTGAGCCACCGTGCCCGGCCTATAAAATGTATTTTTAACATATAAGGAGACAGATGATTAAATGTTTTTTATTCGATCAATTAACAGCATACTATTTTAACAGCTTGTCTGAATCTAACTATCCTTGTATTTTTGTAATAAATTCAATTTGATCACGGCCTGTTATTTTAATATACTATTTCATAGAGCATTAACGTTATCATAGCTTCTACAGTTCAGAATACACATATTCTTTATCTTATCCACTCCACTTCTAGGAATCTCCACCCCAGAAATAACTGTACAAATGCACCAAGCTTTAGGAACAAGATAATTCACTGTCTCATCAACAACAGAAAAATGAAACAACTTATATGTCTACCATGAGACTGGTTAAATACATTATAATAAATCTCACAAAAAAAAACCCCATCAATTTTCATGCAATGAAAAACCATGTGTCATCAAAAATGATTAGGTAGAATTGTATGTACTGACATGGAAAGAAATTAAGTGGGGGAAAAAGCAAGCTACAGACAGTGGGTATATTATAATGGACTACATTTGGTTTAAAACTTCTCTATATACATATTTAATACATTTATATCTGTATATATACAAATATCTTTGTAAATGCTTAGAAAATATTGAAAAATAACATCAAACTTTAGAGCTTCACTTATTCTTTAGACTTTTAAAGCCTTTGTTTCATTTTTGTAATTGAAAAAGAGAACACCGTTTATAATGTTTTTAAATTAACTAATTAATGTTTTCAAACAAGCTTTTGTCAGCCCATAAAGATTTTTTTTAAATGCTGATCTAAGGTTCCTCTGAGTTCCATGTTCTCTATTTCACTCAAGATCTTAGCAAAAGGATGAAAAGTGTTTCTGATCATTACAACATTAAAATTCTAAGGCTCTGTTAGTCTCTTATAGAAAGTGTTTGGAGACAGGACTCAGGAGTTTATATAGTGTGGTCTGGATGAAGAGTTAAAGAACACATAATGCTGCTTTTGTCTGGTTCCTGGACAACTTTCATTTCAACAAGCATTTATCAGGAAGCCACCCATAAGGGCAGGGCCTGGGGCCCTGGTGTGTCCTGGAGATCTCTGTCGGGAGAACAGCCTGAGGTGCCCACACTCCTCTCACCCAGACGGAAGCACTATCGCGTTCCTCGCAGGAGGGTGAGCTGAGGACACTGCCACCGCTTTCCAACCAGGTCCTTCCCCACCATCCCGCCCCGTGAGAAATGTGTCCTACAGTGACCCTCACATTAGACAAATAAAAGGGCCAAGCACTGTCTGATCAGCTAGACTAAAAAACAACAACAACAACAAACAAAACAGAACTGTCTCTTTGTGTTTAAAGACAGCCAATCAACTCTCACTTTAGCTCTTCTTAAGTGCCTCACTTTTTGGCCTATCATGAAGAGGCCCTTCTAGTATTCAGATTAACTATCAGACCCTCGACTAAGTCTGCATAGATAGCCTGAAATCTTATTCTAAAGGATAACTAATCATCCAAGCCAATCATCTTATTCTAAAGGATAACTGGCTCTCCAAGGGTGGTCCCAGAACCAGCAGCATCAGCATCCCCTAGAAATTTGGTAGGAATGGAACACAGATTCTCAGGTCCCATCCCAGACCTGCTGGGTCAGAAACTCAGGTGGGGCCCTGTCATCTGTGTTTTAACAAACCCTCTAGAGACTCTGAGGCCCACTGAAATCTGACAACCACTGCTCTGAGGCTTTGCCTGTTCAGAATTGTCTCTATCACACAGTAACAAGACCAGTTTCCCCAAATCTCAGAGAACCTACTAGCACAGTGTTGGTTCTTTGTTTCTAGAACAAGCTTTTAATGAACTCCTAGGCTGCAGAGAATCTCCTTCCCAGACAGAACACACAAGGCTCTGTGCTGTGCACCAATCTCAGATACAGGTTTGACAACTGACTCCAATTATCTATGAAGATAAGGAGCTGGGTACCCACAAGGTATGAAGCTCATAAATAAGTTGGGAAATTTTAGGATCTGCTTTCAACCTTCCCCTCCTTTCTCCAAATCTTTACTGGAAAAGCTAACAGAACCAGGTTTTCCTGATTTCAGTTTATTTCCCCTCCCTGCCTTCAGCCAACTCCTGACAGCAGAGCAGTCCCGAAGAGAAAGGGTTGAGGAACAGTCTAGGAAAAGAGATGGCCTAGACCTGCCATTCACAAACTATACCCACCATTCACAAACTAGATCCCTACCCAGGGGATTTGCATCAATCACTCACTACTCCCCTTGTTCCAGAAAGGATCTTATGAAGATATCTACAAGATAAAACTAACAAGTGATGAAATCAGAGTAAAGGGCAAAAAAAAAAAAAAAAGGTATGCTGGTATACAAAATACAAACAGTGGGATTTTGTGTGTATTTCTGAGAGATAAGCCTGGAATATCTTGTTATATGAGAAATCCGAAAAAGGCTTGTTAGGGTCATGTCAAAAACAAAATAAAACAAACAAACAAAAAAACCCAGAGGAATGAACCTGAATAGGTTCTATAGGCCAAAGATGAGAAATTACCTTCCTCCTGATGGGGTACACAAATCTGGCTCCAAGTTTACTAGCAGGCAACATAAAGATGGAACTGCAATCTGTTACATGATTTGCAAGGTCCTTAAGATAAAAATAAACCAGTTGCTAAGGAAAAACACAAGTATTCCTGGTCTTGAGAGGAATTCCTCCCTTGGATCAGTTTCTGAAGAATCTACAGCTGGCTGTTATTTTTAAAGCAATCGTTGGGGGGGTGGGGGAGACATATTTCAACCTTATCTTACCAAATTTCAAAGATCTCTTGATCCTTGTTTCAAAATACTTTTCTATAATGAAAAGTTGTTTAAGAGAGCTGTCTGGAAATCTTATAAAATTGTTACCCCAAAATGCCCCAGAACAAAAAACCTGCCCCAGATCAAACTTGTACATTTGACTCCCCTGCAGCAAATGATAGTGTCAGGATTCCTTACAAAAATCACTGGCCCAGAAGCTGCCTGGTCTAATCTGCAAACTACAACACACAGGGATGTGAGCACATGCAGGCAAGCATGACAACACTTACACAGCTTCAAATCTGTCTTATGCTCATGGACTTAGAAGTGCCCTCATACCAGGCTAGAATTTACAGATTGGTGAAAATAAATCTTCCCAGATCGTCTAGGAAATTAAGAGTGATGACTGTAGATCACTGTCCTCCATGTATCTTACCTTTCATTTATTCAGAGAAGCTGTTATAGTCATTCAGTTCAAAATCATGTTCTGTGCTACACAGACAAGAGTATCTGGCTCCTTGCCAGGCACGGTGGCTCACACCTGTAATCCCAGCACTTCGGGAGGTCAAGGCGGGCGGATCACCTATGGTCAGGAGTTCAAGACCAGCCTGGCCAACATGGGGAAACCCCCGTCTCTACTAAAAATACAAAAATTAGCCGGGAGTGGTGGCACATACCTGTAGTCTCAGCTACTCGGGAGGCTGAAACAGGAAAATTGCTTGAAACTGGGAGGTGGAGGTTGCAGTGAGCCGAGACCACACCACTGTACTCTAGACTGGAGGACAGAGCAGATTCCACGTCAAAAAAAAAAAAAAAGTATTTGGCTCCCATGGTCAGACAAAATCTGGTTCCCGAATCTGCAGCAACTCTAAGCCACGCAGCTTTTCACGTATTTGTATGTATATGTATGCGCAAGCATATGTTTATGTCTACATCATCTTAGCTTTTATTATTAAAATACTAACGCAGCCGGGCACGGTGGCTCATGCCTGTAATCCCAGCACTTTGGGAGGCCGAGGCGGGTGGATGAAGTCAGGAGATCAAGACCATCCTGGCTAACACGGTGAAACCCCGTCTCTACTAAAAATACAAAAAATTAGCCAGGAGTGGTGGCGGGCGCCTGTAGTCCCAGCTACTCGGGAGGCTGAGGCAGGAGAATGGCGTGAACCCGGGAGGCGGAGCTTGCAGTGAGCTGAGATTGCATCACTGCACTCCAGCCTGGGCTACAGCATGACTCTGTCTCAAAAACAAAACAAAACAAAAACTAATGCTTGTTTGAAAAAATGCAATTAGTGCATTTGTCTGTGAGGTAGTTAATGACTATCTACATTTTCTGTAGTACTCATGACAAGCACTAAGTCTTTCCACACATCAATTCAGTTTATCCTCACGACACTCCTACAGTCTAAGTATTTTTATCATCATCTCTATTTTGCAGATAAGAAAACTGAGTCACAGAAGAGCAGAACAACTTGCTAGGGACTCAGCAGTGAGTGACAGGGCCAGGACTGGGCCTCAGTCTGGCTCAAGTCCCTGCTCTCAGCCCCGGAGCCACAGACTGGAATTCAGAGTTTACTAACTGCTGTGGACATGCACATGGGTTTCCAGGTCTCCATCTATATGAACTGCTCAAAAACCACAACTAGTAAACAGAAACCCTAGAGTCCTGAATTTGAATTGGGAGTGTCAATATAAACTCATGATGTATGTAATCACTAAGCAATAACAAAAATGAAAAATCCACAGATTCAACATAGCTCTTTCTACTTAAGCAGCCTAAAAACAATGAACAATCCCGTGTAGTCATGAGTGCCCCTAGTAGGCAGAGTCTGTTTTCTAAATACTTTTTCCTCCAATAAAAAGAACCGGGACTTCTTGGATAAATGTACAGCATGAACCCAGGATATCTTGTCATATGACAGATCAAGAAAGTTATGAAAGACTCCTATGATCCTGTCCAAAGGATTTAGGGGACAACCTGAGTAGGTTCCCACTCGCCAGGAGTGAGACATTACATTCCTCTTAGGGGAGGTAAAAAATTCTACCTATGAGGCAGTTTTGGAAAAAAAGGAAAAACAACCTGATCCCAATCAGGGCTTTTGGTCTAACTACCAATTTACAGGACATAGAGGCATGCTAAACATTTTTAATGACACCACAATACCACGGGAAAGCTATCAGCAAAATTCAGACTGTAGGAAACTAACTCTACAGGACATAGAGCCATATAACCATGTTTCTTCAATAAAAACATTTCAAGATAGAGAGAGGCAGGGGTACATGAATTCGGCAGACCTACAGAATGAAAGAAACCCAGAAACAATGGAAGTGAGGATCCCACAGTCAGCCTTCCATAACCCAGTTATCAGAGCTTCCTTTCTGTACGCTTTCTATTACAAGGCAATGAAAAATGAGAGGTGCTTAATATCCACGTTCCATTAACAGCACACCCGTTTCTCCTTGGACATCTGTGTATCACTTACCGCTCCTCCATGAGTTCCCGGATAGAGGCGACTGTGGGGCCAGATCCCAGGTGAGTATAATATGGACCTTCATCTTTCTCCACTATTTGTTCTGCAGAAACACAAAGAGTAAACATTTTTGGAATATTAATTAGTCAATATTAATTTAGAAAGGCAAACCACCAACAGGAAAGTTAATAGGCATGCTAGAAAACAGGAAACCCACATGCTTATGAACATGTGAAAAGGTGTTCAACTCCACTAGAAATCAGGAAATACACATTAAACTCATAATAAAACACCATCACACATGGACCAAATTGGCAAAAATTTAAAACTCTGATTAATCCAAGTGCTGTCTGTGATCTAAGCACTTTGGGATTCCGCCCACCATTATCCAATAAAGCTAAAGAGTTGCATTCTGCATCACCCAGTAATTCCATTTCTAGACACACACTCAAGACCAGGGGTCAGTAAGCTACTCTCCTCCAGTGAGCCACCGCACCTGGCCAAAAACATTTTGTTAAGTGACAGAAGCCCTCCTGGGTAAATACCCAATCAAACTGAAGACAGAGGCTCAAACAGATACTTGTATGCCAATGTTCAAAGCAGCATTTATTCACCACAACTAAAAGGTGAAAACAACATAACCATCCATCAGCAGGTGGTTGGATACATAAAATGTGTATGTCCATATGACGGAATATTAGCCAAAAAAGGAATGAAGTTTTGATACATGCTATTACATGGTTGAACCTTAAGAACATTAGGCCACGTAAAATAAACCAGACACAAAGGACAAATACTGTAGGATTTCACTGATATGAATTATCTAGAAGAGGCAGATTCCTGGAGACAAAAGGCAGATGAGAGGTTTGCAGGGGCTGGGAGGAGCAGGAAATGAGGGGTTATTGCTTAATGGGACAGAGTTTCTGTTTAGGCTGATGAAGTTTTGGAAGCAGATAGTGGTGACAGTTGCACAATATTGTGAATGTAATTAATGCCACTAAACTGTACACACAAACATGATCAAAATGGCAAATTTAAGTTATACATACTTTACCACAATTTAAATAAAAGAAGTTCTGATACATGCTGCAATATGGATGAACCTTGAAAACTTTTTCTTTTTTTTTTGAGATGGAGTTTTGCTCTTGTTGGGGTGCAATGGCGTGATCTCGGCTCACGGCAACCTCTGCCTCCCAGGTTCAAGTGATTCTCATGCCTCAGCCTCCCAAGTAGCTGGGATTACAGGCATGTGCCACCACACCTGGCTAATTTTGTATTTTTAGTAGAGACGGGGGTTTCACCATGTTGGCCAGGCTGGTCTTGAACTCCTGACCTCAGGTGATCCACTCACCTCGGCCTCCCAAAGTGCTGGGATTACAGGTATAAGCCACTGTGCCCCACCAAAAACATTTTGTTAAGTGAAAGAAGCCAGATACAAAACAGATCACACATTGTATGCTTCCATTCATATGAAATACTCAGAACAGGTAAATCTATAGAAATAAAAAAGCAAATTGGTGGTTGCTGCCAGAGGCTGGGGGCTGGGGCTGTGTGGGTAGGAATGAGGAGTAACTGCCTAATGGGTACAGGGATTTTTTTTTGGAAAACTTTTAAATATTTTAAAATATCATGAAAATATTTTAAAACTGGAGGGAGATGTGGTTGTACAATATTGTGAATGTACTAAATGCCACTGAATTGTTCACGTTAAGATGGTTAATTTTATGTGAAGCTCAACTCGACTTGTAAAAAGGAACAAACCATTCATGTAACAACATGGATGAATTTTAAATGAGTTTTTCTAAGTGAAAGAAAATAGACCCAAAAGGCTACATAGTAGCTGCTTTGGAAAACAGTGATCTGGCTGGATATTAGGAGGCTAAAAACAAAAAAACTCTACACACAGTGTGCACCTACTGTACTACAGCTGGCAAGTTTGCTTCATATCTAAGATATGACAATTACATGTAATAGAGTATCCTACACTGGGTCCTATGACAGAAAAAGGACCATTGGTGGAAAAACTGATGAAATCCATAGTCACACACATTAAATCCCACATACAAAGATTTTCACATCAACACAGTCTGCAAGAGTCAAAGCTGTAGACAGCCTGCTGTGGACTGAATGTTTGTGTCCCTCCCAAATTTGTATGTTGAAGCCTAATCCCCAATGGGATAGCATTTGGAGGTAGGGCTTTGGGGAGGTAATTAGGTCAAGAGGGTGGCACCCTCCTAAATGGGACTAGTGTCCTTATAGGAAGGGATACCAGAGAGCTTGCTTCCCCTTCCCTCTCCCCTCCTGGCTATGTGAAGATAGAGAGAGGAGGTGGCTGTCTACATGCTAGGAGGGGGCCCTCGACGGACACTAGACCTGCTGGTGCCTTGATCTTAGAATTCTCTGCCTCTAGAGCTGTGAGAAATCAATGTTCACTGTTTAAACCACCCAGGCTATGGGACTTTTTTTTTTTTTTTTTTTTTCTAGAGACAGGGTCTTACTCTGTTGCCCAGGCTAGATGGAGTGCAATAGCACGATCACAGCTCACTGCAGCTTCGATCTCCCAGGCTCAAGTGATCCTCCCACCTCAGCCTCCTGGGTAGCTGGGACTACAGGTGTGCACCACCATGCCTGGCAAATTTTTGTATTTTTTGTAAAGACAGGGTTTTGCCATGTTGCCCAGGCTAGTCTCCAACTCCTGGGCTCAAGCGATCTGCCTGCCTCGGCCTCCCGAAGTGCTAGGAGTACAGGCTTGAGACACTGGAACTGGCTAGTATTCTTGCTAAAATAGGCCAAATAAAGACACAACCCGTAATTCAGCAACAGTGGAATGGATTTCTCTTGAAATGCGGTAGTCATATTATGGAATATATTCAGCAATGAAAATCAGAAACCTGCAACAGCATGGTTGACTACAACAGCACCGTGAGTGAAAGCAGCACAACACAGATGATATGGTCTAGCTGTGTCCCCACCCAAATCTCATCTTGAATTGTAGCTCCCATAATTCTGTGTTGTGGGAGGGAGCCGGTGAGAGAGAACTGCATTATGGAGGCAGTTTCCCCCATACTGTTCTCATGGTAGTGAATAAGTCTCAGGAGATCTGAAGGTTTGATAAGCGGAAACCCCTTTCACTTGGCTCTCATTCTCATGTGCCTCTTACCATGATTGTGAGGCCTCCCCAGCCATGTGGAACTGTGAGTCCATTAAACTTCTTTTTCTTAATAAATTACCCAGTCTCAGGTACATCTTTATCAGCAATGCGAAAATGGACTAATATAGGACAATACAGTTAAGATTCCATTTAAATGATATTCAATAACAGACTCACACTATACTAAGAGATCCATACATAGTGAGTAAAAACTACTAGGTTGAAATATGAAATTGCAGTCAATGATTTTTGACCTATCAAAAACGATAATTTTATACAGTTCAACTTAATACAAAGAAAAGCAAGGAAATTACTGTCACAAATGTGGGGAAAAGAAAGATCAGACTGTTACTGTGTCTATATAGAAAGAAGTAGACATAAGAGACTCCATTTTGTTCTGTGTTTGAGATGCTGTTAATCTGTGACCCTACCCCCAACCTTGTCCTTGCAAGAGACATGTGCTGTGGTGACTCAAGGTTTAACGTATTTTGGGCTGTGCAGGGTGTGCTTTGGTAAACAAGTGCCTGAAGGCAGTATGCTTGTGAAAAGTCATCACCATTCTCTTAATCTCAAGTACCCAGGGACATGTGCACTGCCAAAGGTCGCAGGGACCTCTGCCTAGGAAAGCTAGGTATTGTCCAAGGTTTCTCCCCGTGTGATAGTCTGAAATACGGCCTCGTGGGAAGGGAAAGACCTGATCGTCCCCCTGCCTGACATCCGTGAAGCGTCTGTGCTGAGGAGGACGAGTATAAGAGGAAAGAAGGCCTCTTGGCAGTTGAGATAGAGAAAAGCATCTGTCTCCTGCCTATCCCTGGGTAATGGAACATCTCAGTGTAAAACCCGATTGTATGTTCTGTTCACTGAGAAAGGAGAAAACCGCCTTAGGGCGAAAGGTGGGACGTGCTAGCGGCAATGCTGCTCTTTATGCACTAAAAAGGTTTATGGAGATGTTTACATATGCATATCAAGGCACAGCACTTTCCCTTAAACTTATGTCACAGAGATCTTTATTCATATGTCTGACTGCTGACCTTCTCCCTACGATGATCCTATTATCCTGCCACTTCTCTTTTTCTAAGATGGTAAAGATAATGATCAATAAATACTGAGGGAACTCAGAGACCAGTGCTGGCATTTGTCCTCTGTATGCTGAGCGCTGGTCCCTTGGGCCCACTTTTTCTTTCTCTATACTTTGTCTCTGTGTCTCATTTCTTTTCTCAAGTCTCTTGTTCCACCTAACGAGAAACGCTCACAGGTGTGAAGGGGCAGGCCACCCCTTCAACAAAAGTTAAGAGAATGGTTACTTCTGAGGGATGGAAGAGGAATGTAGTTAGAAAGGCATACAGGTCTGGGCATAGTGGCTCACACCTGTAATCCCAGCACTTTAGGAGGCCGAGGGGAGAATCACTTGAGTCCAGGAGTTTGAGACCAGGCTGGGTAACATAGTGAGACCCTGTCACTACAAACAAACAAACAACAACAATAAAAACCTAGCCAGGCTTGTTGGTATGTGCCTGTAGTCCCAACTACTTGGAAAGCTGAGGCAGGAGGATCACTTGATACCAGGAGTTCAAGGCTGCAGTGAGCTATGATCGCACCACTGCACTCCTGCCTGGGTGACAGAGCTAGACTCTGCATCAAGGATCAAGGAAAAAAATAAATAAGTAAGAAAGGGCATAGAGGTGACTCCTGGGGGACTAGAAGTGGCCTATTTCTTGATCCAGGTGGTGGTCACACAGGTTCATTTTACAAAATTTCATTAAGCTTTACATGAATGTTTTGGGTACTTTCCTATGTATACAAATCACAATTTTTTAAATGTAAAAAGTTAATTTCATACCTATTTTATCCAGATCATTATGCTCAGCTTTATGGGGCATACAAGATAGAATAATACCTGACTGTTGCCTTTTAAAAGTGTATGATCTAGCCAAGCAGACAAGACCCACACATAAGATACCTCATGGTACTTCCTATCAATAGGAAAAGATAAAACTTTCAATGCATAGTGTTAGGACAACTGGGGGAAAAAAGTTTGATCCATACTTAATACCTTATCCCCCAAATCCATTCCAAATGGCTGAAAGATTAAAATACAAAAAAATTAAACTATACAATACACATGCTAGAAGGAAAAAAAATGGAAGTTTTAAAAAATAATCATGAAGAAGGGTCTTTAAGTATGACATATATTCCGAAGCCACTCCCAAAAATATATAAATTAAACCCTGATAAATCAACTAAAGAAAAACTTAGTAATAACTACTGAAAGTCAAGCTGAAAGACAAACATCACACTGGGAAGAGAGATCTGGAACTGACATCAGTCAAAAGGCTAATTTCCTTAATATATCAAGAGCTACTACAACTAAATAAGGTCAACAACACGAGAAAAATGAAAAAAAGACACCAATGGTTCTCGAAAAATGCAAATGGCTCAAACACGCATAAAACTACAATGAGATGTCATTATCCCTCTTTCAGAGGTGTCCCTATCAAAAAGTCTGATAAGTCATTGTGTTGGTGAGGATGTAGGCAGTATAAAGAATAATTTAGCAATACATTAAAATGACAAATGCACAATCTGTTTGAACTAGCAATTTCAAAGAATTTCAAATTCCTCAAAAAATTTATTTCTAGGAATGTGGTTATAATTGTATATGTAAAAAAGGACTTATGTAACAAGAATACTCACTATATCACTGTTTGTAATGGAAAAATATCAGAAATAACCTAAATGTCCATTATTATGGACTAGTTAAATGCATTACAGCATATCCATATAATGAAATATTGAGCAGTTGTCAAAAGGAATTAAGCAGCTTCAGATTTACTGACAGAAAATGACCTCCAAGATATTTTAAGTGGGAGAAAAAACAATTTCAGTACAGCTTGTATAAGATGCTACAGGTCGTTTACACACAATCACACATACATTTGTACATAACACACATGTACAAGCATAAAGGTATATACATGTGTCATTATGAACTCTAAGAGCAGCAGAGTAAAAGCAAGTTTATACTGAGTTCAGTTGCGTTCCAGTTTAAAAAAAAAAACACACAAAAAAACCAAAACCAGTTAGCCATGGAGTGTACAGCCAAGCAGATGACCTGATCGAAGTGGCTTACCACTGACGTCATCTACTCATGGAGGCACCTCACCCCTCCCTACTGTCCTGGGTCAGGCTCTTGCCTCAATTATCGCCATCGTCTCCTAACAGTTGGTCTGAGCCCTCCTAAGTCATCCTACCCAATACCACCAGTTATGTTCCCCAAACAGAAATTTGTTTACATCACCTTCCATTGATGATGCCACGCTGGACAGACGACACAATCCAAATTTCAGAACGTGGTCCACAAAGTCCCCACCATACCATCTCCACACACCTCCCTGCCTTGCAACCTGTCCCAGCCACCAGGGGCTCTGCTACACAACCACTTGGTACCCCACGTCCTTCAATATGTTTTCTCATTGACAACAGTGCCTTTCTGGATCTCTCCTTTTGGAAAAACTCATTTTTTCCCCTTTCTTTCCTTGCAGCTCCAGCTCCAAGAAAGGGCCTAGTTTAAATGCCACTTTTTCTGTGAAGCCCTATTGAACTTTCTCAGGCTGTTTTCCCTCTGGACTTCTAGAGTATCTTGTATACAATGTCAGTTATCGAGGCATGTATATATACATTATATACTTGTTATGTAACTGTTAATGTGGCACAGAATAACAAATACAGATCTTGCAGACAGAAACCTGGGCAACTACAATGGTTACCTTCCCAACCTCTCTAATCCTCATGCCTCTATGCGTAAAATACACAAAGGGCTTAGCACAGTATTTGGCACATAATATAAGCTCAATAGGCAGCTATTGTCTAGGCTCCACCAAACAAATTATGTGACTGTGGGCAAATTACACAACCTTTGTGAGCCTCAACGTAGTTAAAATAATGTTTTTACATAATAGGATTGTTGAAGATTAGATGAGATGCAAGGTACCAGTGCTTAAACATTTCATGAATGAGTATATTCAACTAAAGAGTTAGAAATGACTCATTTCAAATGGGCACTATTTTGAACCATAAAATGGAATTAGAGAAGGATGCATGTGAAGAGGTGGGGAGAGAGAAGGCCAAGGGAGAGCAGGGGGAAGGGAGAGGGAGAGAAAGAGAATATGAGAATGTGGGTGCTGGAGGCAGTGGTCTGAACTCTTTATAGGTGCTAGGAGACCACATGGTATACAGAAAATAGAACACAAGAATATGTCAGAACTTCTGGGCTTTGTTCCAGTTTCTATTGTCTGGAGAAAATTCAAAGTAACAAACTGACTGCAGGGTCTTATGCTGGGAACAGAAACATCATGTAGCTTTTGCTGATCATCTTCTGCCTAAGTCACAAAAACTCAAAACTTACATGGTTAAGGTCAGAGAAAGGAAATTTTCAAGGAGAAGGCACAAACTAAACCTTAGCAACTCCATCCCAATAGCTGGAAAACAAGATACGAAGATCTAAAACCAAGACAACCTAGAACTGGCTGGTCAGGTTTCTCTGGGAAGGCCACTAAAACACAAAGGGCAGAGAAAGCTCCAAGTGCCAAACAAAACCAAAGCTGCTTTCAGCAGTTTACAGGGCAGCCCAAGGAGTCTCTTGAAAGCATTGTTTCTTTTACTTATGTCTCCTCCTGAGTATAAGTCTGTATAAGGGAGAAGACATTCTAGAAAAGAAATTTGACAACAAAGTTGCTGACTTACAACAAAGTTATAAAACTAGTATACATGTACAAATTATCCTCATATATGTTATAAAAGGATATATATTATAGATATCATATTATCTTCTGTGCATGCATATGTGTAACATATATATACACTACCACCATCAATTTCTTGTTATGTAAATGTCTCATTTTCATATGGTTTTCATTTTATATAGTGAATAAATGTTATGTATGGTACTTAAAGGATCCTGAGCTAGGAACTAAGATTAAGTATCTTATTAAGTATAAGATAAAGAAGATATAAGTATAAAAATCAAAGAAGTAAAACCTATGTACTGTTAAATCTGAATTATAAATATCAGGTCCTGTCCACTTGAGAAACACAAAAGCAATGACATTATAGTAGCTGTAAGTACCCCTAGGTCTCTGGTTTTGATTTTTAAACACCATTATCCTTTAAAAGGAAACAGGTGGGCCAGGGGCAGTGGCTCACGCCTGAAATCCCAGCACTTTGGGAGGCCAAGGCAGGCGGATCACTAGGTTGGCTAACACAGTGAAACCCATCTTTACTAAAAACACAAAAAATTAGCAGGCATAGTGGCAGGCGCCTGTAGTCCCAGCTACTCACGAGGCTGAGGCAGGAGAATCACTTGAACCTGGGAGGTGGAGGCTGCAGTGAGCTGAGATCGTGCCACTGCACTCCAGCCTGGTGACACAGCGAGGCTCCATCAGGAAAGGAAAGGGAAAGGGAGGGAGGGAGGGAGGGAGGAAGTAGAAAAAGAGAGAAAGAGAGAGAGAGAGAGAGAAGAGGCCGGGCGTGGTGGCTCATGCCTGTAATCCCAGCATTTTGGGAGGCTGAGGCAGGGGGATCACAAGGTCAGGAGATCGAGACCATCCTGGACAATATGGTGAAACCCCGTCTCTACTAAAAGCACACACACACACACAAAAAAAATTAGCCAGGCTTGGTGGTGTGTGCCTGTAATCCCAGCTACTCAGGAGGCTGAGGCAGGGAAATTGCTTGAACCCAGGAGGCGGGGACTGCAGTGAGCTGAGATCGCACCACTGCACTCCAGCCTGGCAAAAGAGCAAGACTCTGTCTCAAAAAAAAAAAAAGAAAGAAAAAGAGAGGAAAAAAAAGAAAGAGAGGAGGAAGGGAAGGGAAGGGAAGGGAAAGGAAGGGGAAGCGGAAGGGGAAGGGAAGGAAGGAAGGAAAGGGAGGAAAGAAAGGAAAGGAAAGGGAAAAGGAAAAGGAAAAGGAAAGAGAAGTCAGGTGACCAAGCCAAAAAAAAAAAAAAAAAGAAACCAGGTGGCCTTGGAGAAATGGTTAATTCAAGGTCTGAGGCAGGAAAAGTATGATGTGCCCTGGATATTTCTTGCTGAACAAAAAGCAAAGAAATGATCAAAGAATGATCTGGGGTGAGGTATGTCCAAAGACCACAGGAGCTGGCCTGAAGGGGCATCCCACTAGCCAAATCTGGGACAATCTGAGCAAAAAGAATGCCTGTAACTAAAATACATTAAATATATAAATATTCATTAGGCCATAATAATGCTTAAAAAAGAGAAAAGAGAAAAAAATAACAAACACTTCATTGTCCTTGAAGATGACTATTCATTTCATTTTCATTTCAACTGCTATAATATGCATAGTTTTTATGCATTACCACTTAAAGTTAAACCTTGTCACTTAAACCATAGCAATACTGTACATAATCACTTTCACTGTTGATCTCATATTCATTGAAAAAGCTTTTAGACTTGCTTAGATATATCTTATATATCACCATATATACATAAAAAGAAAAACATAAGCTAAATACAGTAAATGTGTTGCATGTTTTACAAGAATACAGTTGACTCTTGAGCAACACAGAGGTTAGGGGCACCAACTCCCAGTGTGGTTGAAAATCTGCATATATCTTTTTGGCTTCCCTGAAACTTTACTAATAGCCTACTGTTGACTAGAAGTCTTACTGATAACAGCTAATTAATACATAGACTAGTATCTACATATATTTTATGTATTTGTGACATACTTACCATTTATTAAGAATTTTTTTCAATATTTCTAGGCTATGTATTTTGTCAGTTTTTTCAAATTTTTTACAAATCTCCAAAAAATGTTCCAGTATATTTATTGAAAAAAAAATCTGGGCCAGGCGCGGTGGCTCATACCTATAACCTCAGCACTTTGGGAGGCTGAGGTGGGCAGACTGCTTGAGCCCAGCCTGGGCAACGTAGTGAAACTCCACCTCTACCAACAAACAAACAAAAATTAGGCAGGCGAGGTGGCACGCACTCCGGTAGTCCCAGCTACTCAAATGGCTGAGGTGGGAGGATCACTTGAGCCTGGGAGGCAGAGGTTGTAGTGAGCGGGGATCACACCACTGCACTCCAGCCTGGGAGACAGAGCAAGACCTTGTCTCAAAAAATTAAAAAAAAAAAAATGCTCAGAAGCTTAGTTTCCATGTTTCTACACACAATAACTTTGTTTCAATACTGAATCACACTGTACTCTTTTTGAAGATAATTTAAACAGTATTTAATCTTAACACACATAATACTAACAATATTCATAACTCACAGAGATAACAATATGAAAAGCTATGACCAAATTCATGCATGTATACGGTGCCATAATGGCTGTCTGGCCAACAACTAGTATAAGACATCATTGATTATAAGCTACATCCTGACTTCGGAGAGCTTCGAGATGTTTTTAAGTAGTATAAAGCCACATATGCTCACACTTCTTCCAACTGATGAAATGTGATATTAAGCCAACTCTTATATTCTGACAATCGGTAATTAAGGGGAAATTATGCATTATCCTTGCTTTCTTACTTAGAAAGTAATCAAATGAAGAACAGCACTTTTTTTTTGGAGAGAACTCTAAAGATAAGATCTACCCCTCTTTTCCAATCTATTTTACTTATTTATTTTTTTGTCTGTAGAGATGGGCTTTGTTGCCCAGGTTGGTCTCAGACTCCTGGGTTCAAGTGATCCTCCCACTTCGGCCTCCCAAAGTGCTGGGATTGTAGGCAGAGGTATTGCACCGGGCCAGATCTCCCTCTTAAACTTTTAAGTGCACAATATAGTATGTTTACTACGTTGTACAGCAGATCTCTAGGACTTACACATCTTGCATAACAGTAACTTTATACGCACTGAACACATCTCCCCCTCCCCCATCCCTTAGCAATCACATTCTATTTGCTACTTCTATAACTCTATTTTACAAAATCTCATATAAGTGAAATCATGCAGCATTTGTCCTTCTGTGACTGAATTATTGAGCATCTTTCAGGTTTTGTAAGGTATTAAATGTAAAAAAGGATGGACAGAATTAGAATATCATCAGTTTGCAATCCCTAATGAAAAATTAATTTACACAAGGATCATCAGTAGACATGATATGACTAAAGATTGATGGGGAACTGGATAATCACACGGTGGTGAAGTATCACCTGACAAATTATTTGCTGGACACGTAAGGGGAAAACATAACTTTAGAATGGCAAGACCTGGCTCTCGCTCTTACCACTTTAACCTAGTGACAACTGGGCTTCACCAACAGTGGGACAATTAGACTTCTCAATGTGATTTTATATGAGGAGCCTGGCATACTCCATTAAAAAAAAAATCTTAGGCCAGGCATGGTGGCTCAGGCCTATAATCCCAACACTCTGGGAAGCTGAGGCGGGCAGATCACTTGAGGTCAGGAGATAGAGAACAGCCTGGTCAACATGGTGAAACCCCATCGCTACTAAAAATACAAAAATTAGCCAGGCGTGGTGGTGCACGCCTGTAACCACAGCTACTCGGGAGTCTGAGACAGGAGTATCACTTGAACCCAGGAGGCAGAGGTTGCAGTATGCCGTGATTGCGCCACTGCACTCCAGCCTAGGTGACAGAGTCACACTCTGTCTCAAACAAAACAAAACAAAACAAAACAAAACAAAAAAAAACTTTCACCTGAATCTAACCAAGTATTTAGATCTTTCAGTATATGGTTCTCTTTTTTCTCACAGTGAAACGAGGTTTACTAACCTTCGTGCTGCTTAAAGCTATTCAATCTTAAATTCAACAGGTGACTTTACCCTACTAACATGTATTTCTGGCATTTTATGTTTTCCATGTTTAATGTTTCCTTGTCTTCTTCGTTTGCTGCAGATGTTGTATTTTCTATTTCCCCCACCAGCACCATCCCTGGTAATCTGGAAAAGTCTATAGTATGTTTTTAGAAATGCTAATGGTACTTCTAAAGAGAAAAGTTAGTACCTCTATAATTCCTCCCACCTCCTCCTTTACTTCTGCTTTTCACTGGTATCCTCAGGAACGTATTTCCCTCTGCTACACGTTAAGATGTTTAACATAAAAATATATCTTAAGTAGAGTTTAAGTAAATATCTTTTGTTTTAGAAAAATAACTGTCATTTAAAGTTAGACTTTACATTTGAACAGATTTAGTGTTCGTTGCCAGCCTCTCCATACTACAACTTCCCCATCTATTATCATTTTGATTCATCTCTAGAAAATTTGAGTACTTGCATATTCAAAAATGTTTTTATGAAGACTTTACATATGGATGGTGACTTAAGTAGGTCGAACTTGGATCAAACTTTTTAATCTCAATACTCTATTCTGAGAACTGCAATACATATATCCAGCAAAAGACCCATATATCAAAAATAAAGAACCCTTACCACTCAGTAAGAAAAACAATAGAGAAATGGCCTTGAATAGCAACTTGAATGACTTGAACAGGAACTCTACAAAAGATGGCATATGAAAAACTGCTCACCCTCATTAGGCATCAGGGAAATTCAAATTAAAACCACGGTGAGATACTATTATCCGTCTACACAGTGGCAAAGACGGGATGGCACCATTTGCTGGTGAGAACGTGGAGCAATGCTGGTGGGAGCCTAAATTGTAACAACCACTTTGGAAGACCAATGGTACCTACTAAAACCGAACACACACAATTTCAGTCCTAGGTAAGTACCTAAGCATATACATGTGTACATAAATGCACCAAGAGACAGGTATAAGAATGTCTTATATCAGCATGATTCATAACAACCCCAAGTTGGAAACAACCCAAAAGACCATCAGCGACCTACTGGATACATTGTGGTGTATTCAAAAAATGGAATACTGTACAGCTATGAGAATGAATGACAGGGGCAGATAACAAACGTACATACATACAGATAACACAGGGCCAGGCACGGGGGCTCACATTTGTAATCCCAGCACTTTGGGAGGCCAAGGTGGGAGACTAGCCTGGGTAACAAAGAGAGACCTCGTCTCTAAAAAAAAATTAAAAATTAGCCGGGGCAGTGGCATGTGCCTGTAGTCCCAGCTACTTGGGAGGTATGGGGATCACTTGAGCCAAGGAGTTCATGGTTGCAGTGAACTATGATCACATCACTGTACTCTGGCCTGGACAACAGTGACATCCTGTCTCTCTAAAATTAAATAAATAGGCCAGGCAAGGTGGCTCATACCTGTAATCCCAGCACTTTGGGAGGCCGGGGCGGGCAGATCACCTGAGGTCAGGAGTTCGAGACCAGCCTGGCCAACCTGGCGAAACCCCATCTCTACTAAAAAAATAAAAAAGTTAGCCAGGCATGGTGGCGCATGCCTGTAGTCCCAGCTACTGTGGAGGCTGAGCCAGGAGAATCACTTGAACCAGGGAGGCGAAGGTTGCAGTGAGCTGAGATTGTGTCACTATGCTCCAGCCTGGTCAACAGAGCGAGACTCCATCTCAAAAAAATAAATAAAAATTAAATAATAAAAACATAATATAGATGAATCTCACAAACACATCATTGAGCAAAAACCAGAACATGAAAGAGCGTATGATACATATTCATTATTCCATTGTATGAAGTTTAAGAACAGGCAAAACTGATCAGTGTGCTAAGAAGTTAGAATAGAGTAGTTACCTTAGGACAGGGGTCAACAAACCTACTCTGTTAAGCACCAGACAGTACACATCTTAGGTTCTGCAATCTCAGGGGCAACTACTTAACTCTGCTGTTGTAGTGCAAAAGTGGCTATAGACAATAGATCAACAAATGAGCATGGCAATGTTTTAATAAAACTTTACAGACTCTGATACTTGGATTTCACATAATTTTCATGAGTCATGAAATGTTATTCTTCAATTGACTTTTTTGTTTTTCCAACCATTTAAAAACATAAAAACCCCTTTTATACATGAATGTGGGCCAGGTTTGGTCTGCAGGCTGCCAGCCTATGCTTTAGGGGATTGGGTGGCACATGCCCGGAGGGGTGGACTTCGGAGGCTTCTCAGGTGCTGGTAAAATTCTGTTCTGCTGTTTACAGGAGTATGTGTCTTTTATAAAACTGTATTGAGCTGTACACTTGTGATTCACATACCTTCCTGTATGTGTATTTCAATACAAAATGTTTTTTTAAAGTGCTTTTAAAAAAGCAAAAAAATTTAAAAATTAAAAAAAATTTGTTTACAAAAACCTAATATATGTGTAATATATGTGACTTTTTTTTTTTTTTAAACTTGTAGGTGATTCTTCACCCTTGAAATTCAATAAGTTATTCAGCATTATTTGTCAAATTTTCCTCATTTTCCCTGGACATGATAACTTCTTATTATAACACTTTTCACTTCAAAAACATTTTCTATTCTACCTTTGACTCTCACGTTTGTTCAGTTTGCACCACACTCTTCGCCGGGAACACCGAGTGTTCCCAAGATTCCTACCAGAATGAATCTGTGTGGGGTCCCTACTGTCCCTCTCTTCAGCTTCCCTCGCTGTACGCCACAGCGATACTGTTCATTTCTACATTTTCCCGTTTTGGGGTAAACTTTCAAGACCTTGCCTCTTCCTCACCAATCTACTTTTTCTGTTAACTCTGATTCTGCTTTTTGTAGCTTCTTAATGCACTTTTTATGTGCTTTGTAATGGCATAGTGCTTCTGGAATTTAATCCATAGCTCTCACGACTTCTTTATAACTTAGTACCTCACCTTTCATTTTTTATTTTATAGTGACTGTTTTCTTCAACTTTCTTGAAGATATAAGTCAGCGGTTTAAACATTTCCTGTATTTTCTCATGTAAATTTTCTTTTTTTAGCGTATTTGTTTGTAAACTAAGCTTAACACTAATGAAAATGTACAAAGAATTATAAATTTTCATATTAAATGTTATATTAATCCCTCCACTTTTCCTACAGAATTTGAATGGCTACCATGTTGTTTGTTTGTTAAGCAATCTTCTTACAGGAGAAGTTGATCTCTAGTTTCTTCCCCTTGGCAGAACTGACATTTTGGATCAATTAGTTCTTTGCTGTAGGGGCTGTTCTGTGTGTTAAAGGGGGCTTAGCAGCATCCCTAGCTTCTAGATGTCAGTAGTACCATATCACTTGTGATGACCAAAAACATCCTCAGATACTGCCAAATGTCCCCTGGGGGAGAGGAATGGAAAGCCTCCAATTGAAAGCCACTAGTATATACTCATTTGCCCAAAAATAGAGCGGTCAGAATTTCCTTACTCCTGTTTACCTGGACACTGCTCAAATTCTTCCCGTAAAAATTCAGCTAGAGGCCGGGCGCGATGGCTCAAGCCTGTAATCCCAGCACTTTGGGAGGCCGAGACGGGTGGATCATAAGGTTAGGAGTTCCAGACCAGCCTGGCCAAGATGGTGAAACCCCGTCTCTACTAAAAATACAAAAATTAGCTGGGCGTGGTAGCACGTGCCTGTATTCCCAGCTACTCGGGAGGCTGAGGCAGGAGAATCGCTTGAACCTGGGAGGCAGAGGCTGCACTTTAGCCTGGGTGACAAAGCGAGACTCTATCCAAAAAAAAAAAAAAAAAAAAAATTCAGCTAGATAACTGGATGCTGTAGAGGTTTCAATTATTAGTTTGAAAGTTCAGCAGTCTGAGAGGGGACAGGAGAACTGGGACTAGCTGTGGACAACTGCGACTGGGAAACTTCATCTCCAAGCCCCTCTGTCTGTTGGAGCCAATGCCTCTAAATTTTTATGTGTATGTTGAGGGTTGGGTTTTACTCTGTCCTGATAGGGAGAGATACTCTTAGGATTTCGGTTCATTCCCTCGGAAGGGACTGAGTTAGTCACTCTGGTAAGATGTCAAGTTAAAATAAAGCCCCACAGTTGACAGGATTTTTGTTTGGTAGTTCAGCAAATATTTTTTCTTTGTACAATAGCCTTTTCGGTACTATTGGCCCTCAGCTACAAAACCAGCTTTTAGGATATGATTTCCCATCTCTCCAGCCCACCATTCTCGGCCCAGACCTTATCCCCTTCAAAAGCTGGAGCAAATGGGGAACATGCTCTGCCTGCATTCCCTGGTTTCCACACAGCATGGCTTCTAGACGGTGGTCTCCCATCTTCCAGCCCTTTTCTCCAAGTTGTGGGGTCCTTCTGTTATTTTTCCCAACACTGGGAGTTGTGTACTCAGTGTGTCATTCTTTAATTCAATTTGATCTCAAAGTGGCAGACAGCCCTTGGAATTCATGGTTGAAGATTGGGGCTATTCCCAAATTTCAGCTGATGAAACCTTTTCCTCTATTTTTATTGATTTGGTTCCTTTCACCAGGTTTCAGAAAAGGAATATTTTACCATCTTGCTGTTAAGTCACTATTTTACCTTGTAGTCCCCAAGGCAATATTTCTTCCTTCTCCATAAAGGTAAAGTGGCATCGCTGGGAAATGGCTCAACTCCTCTTAAAGAAAAATCTATTTTATGTCTTGTTTTGATCACTGAGAGAAGTAGTGAAGGTGGTTTTTTTTTTTTTTTTTTTTTCCTTCTCTAAAATACATGGTAGAAAGCTCTGGGGGAGAGCTCAGGAGAGCAAAACCCAATTTTTGAGAAAATGCTCGTTATATGGCTTTAGGTGTTTTTCTTAACCCTGTGCACTTAATTCTACACTCATTAAAATATAAAAATACGTTCTGTTCCATTTCTGCTCTAGGCTGGGGAGAGAATGAATATATCCTTTCTGCTATCAGCAAGAGACACTTAACACAAGAAACCACGCATTACTATCTAACAGAAAGAGATGCTTAATTTCTAAAAGAACCTTCCACCTTTCTGCACTCTCTACACACAGACTAGGACATCCACATTTTTCCAGGATTATACACAGGAGTACAGCTGAGGCATTTCTTTTTTATGACATTAGTACAGAGAGACAGTATACACTTAATGTACAGATGTCAAGATCACACAAAGGTTCCATTTGTGCCTATCTACTCTTTCCAAACAATCCTATACAATTGCCTCAGTTTCTTAGTCCATTTTCTGTTGTATAAACAGAACACCTGTTCTATAAAACAGAATACCTGAAACTGGGTAATTTATAAAGGAAAGGAATCTATCTCCTACAGTTCTGGAGTCTGAGAAGTCCAAGGTCAAGGTGCCACACCTAGTGAGGCCCTTCGTGTTGATGGGAACTCTGCAGAGTCCCAGGTGGTGCAGGCCACATGGTGAGGGGTTGGGTGCGCCAGCTCAGGTCTCTCTTCCGTTTCTGAATAGAGCCACCAGTCCCACTCCCACACTAACCTGTTAATCCATTAACCCATTAATCCATGAATGAATTAATCCATTCATGAGGATAGACCCTGCATCACCCAATCACCTCTTAAAGGCCACTCCTCTCAATACTGCCTTTAGGGGATTAAGTTTCTTTGTTTTTTTTGTTTGTTTGTTTGTTTTGTTTTGTTTTTGAGACAGAGTCTTGCTCTGTCGCCCAGACTGGAGTGCAGTGGTGCGATCTCGGCAAGCTCCGCCTCCTGGGTTCACGCCATTCTCCTGCCTCAGGCTCCCGAACAGCTGGGACTACAGGTGCCCACCACCAAGCCCGGCTTTTTTTTTTTTTTTTTTTTTTTGTATTTTCAGTAGAGACAGGATTTCACCGTGTTAGCCAGGATGGTCTCAATCTCCTGACCTTATGATCCGCCCGCCTCAGCCTCCCAAAGTGCTGGGATTACAGGCGTGAGTCACTGCTCTCGGCCAGGGATTAAGTTTCAACCTAAGTTCAGGGAAACAAAAACATTCAAACCACAGAACTCAGTTTTCTGATATAATTTTAGTGGACTTAACGCTGAAGAGCATAAGATTATATAGCTAATTAGATTCCACTTTAAGGACAGTCAATGATTGCTAGCATGATGCCTCCTGAAAGCCACAGCCACGGGTAGGTAGAATGTTAGGCCCTACTCTGGATCAGGTGTGCTAGATGAATTTTTTAACACTAAACTCTCAGGTCAGCTGCCTGTGAAAACATGTACAGCATGCTGGGCCTTTATAACAATGGGCAAATTCACGACGATAAACATTAAAGGTAAGGAGATCATTCCTAAACCCATTTGACACCTTAACAGAGTATAATATGGAGGTAGAATAAGGCTGACCGGTTGACCAAAAAATATGAAGGGTACTTGCCATAGGCTTGGCACCAGTCTAGATGCTTTATAAATACAAGTGGCCAGACACGGTGGTTCACTCCTATAATTCCAGCACTCTGGGAGGCCAAGGTGGGTGGACTGCTTGAGTCCAGGAGTTCAAGATCAGCCTGGTCAACATGGCAAGACCCCATCTCCCCTATAAAAAATTAAAAACATTAGCCAGGCATAGTGGTGCATGCATGTAGTCCTGGCTACTTGGGAGGCTGAGGCAGGAGGATCGCTCAAGCCTAAGAGGTCAAGGCTGCAGTGAGCCATGAGTGTGCCACTGCTTTCCAGCCTGGGTGACAGAGTGAGACCACATTTCAAAAAACAAAACAAAACAAAACATGCAGTCCTTGTGCTTAAGGAACCTGGGATTTAACTGCAAAGATTGGTGCACACAGAACAAATAATGTAAGACAAGGAAGAATCTAGCATTAAATCCTAACCCTTCTTTTCTGATGCTGTTAGCCCTCTCAACCTTGAAACTATTCATTGGTTCTTTAACCTACCCTCTCCTCAGTTTCTTCCCACATCTTTTCCACACTTTCTTTGAAGCCTCCGGTTTGAGCTCCTCTTCCCTAAATGGTGGTAACTTCCATTCTCAGGCTTCTTTTTGATCTGCACAGTCAGCCTGGTGAAATGACCAGGACTGAACATTTCAGTTACCATCAGTCTGCCAAAGAACTACCAGTTCACAGATCTGACCCGATGGACACCGCCAGGTCCCACAGACATCTCAAAAGCCAGGTACCCAGACTTGCTGCCCTCCCAGTATTTCTAACCTTGGTGACAGGCAGCACCATCAACCCAGTCACCCAGCCTGGAATCTCAGAGGTCACCTGTGACCACTCCTCCTCCCTTACTCCAACCGGTCACTGGAGCAGTTAATTCTTTTCTTATTCTTTCTCTTATCTGCCCCTCCCCTCCCTCCTTTCTACTCAAGGTCACTCTAGTTCAGAGGCCCTTTATTTCTTGCCTGAACTACATCTGAGCCTACAAACTGGTTTCTCTGGCTTTGGTATCATCCCCTCTTCCCCTGAAATTCTCCTCCCCAGCCACTCCCAATCTTTCATCTTCCACACCCGTCACACCAGCATGACCTGTATTTCCCCACGTTCTCTCATCTTCCGCATCTTCATGTGCCTTTCCACATGGCTTTCATCTGCATAAACTTCAGGTCCCTTCTCCTTGTTCCTCTATTAAACTTGTATCTATCCTTTAAAACTCAGTAAGACATCCTCTCCTGCAGGAAGTTCTCTCTGACACCCTGCTACTCACGGCCAGATTCCCCATCCTTTATGTGGTGTTCAAATAGTCATTGTCTCAAAAAATATATAAAAGATAGGAAGTTTCTCTTCATCTCAATGCAGTGGGGTGGGGGATTTGTGCGATACAGTCTCATAAAAATAAAAACTGTAGAAAACAGACTTTATGTGATTGTAAACAAATAACTTTGTGTTCTCCATTCAGGACTATGTCCCATTTGAAATTCCCCGATGGACACACCATTGGCCACATTTGCTGGACAATGCCACTGCCTCACTTGGACTTTCACCACGCTCCAGGCAAAGGAGATATTTTCCCTGTGGCCACTTCTTCAGGCAAGAACAATCAACTGGTTAAAAATACAACATATTTCTATGAAGGCAACCACTAGCATCTACACCTCCTAACCTCCTGCTTTTGCTGTAGTTTAGTCTCTGCAGCTTCCTGTTGGCTGCTCCTCGGAGACATCAGGACAACACTTACAAACTAAAACAGACTGCTTCCTCATCTCTAAGATGGTGACTAGATGAGCACAAAGGATGCTTTTCCCACTAAAATGTCATTTGGATTCATTCTCTGTCCTAAACTGGCTCCTCTTGGGAATTTCCCTGTTACTGAAAAGAGACAAAATACACAAAGACGTAGGGAACAACAGTCTCTATAGCTCCTTGTCCCATTCCTGACAATGGTGTTATTGGATGGTTGTGGGGAGACTCTCCAATGTGCATTTTTAAATATCCACACCTACAAGTCACTTGCAATAATTCAATACAGAAATTCAACTTGTGATAAATATTCTCAAAACTGTAAACATCATATTACCTTTTAGAGAATGGCATTTCCTTTCATGGCTTATAAGTTTACTTCTTTGAAGCTTTAAGGGGTGCCTTTAATTCCAGTACTTCAAGATTCAGATAAAAAAATCCGTATGAGTCCCATCCAGACCTTCAGAAACCCACCATTTTTATATAAGGGGATTGGGGACTTCCGTTACATGGTGATGCCCATATTGGCTAAATTGTTTATTTGGCAAAATTACCAAATAACTTGAATAATAGAGGTTTTTTGTTTTGTTTTGTTTTGTTTTTTGAGACAGAGTCTTGCTCTGTCACCCAGGCTGGAGTGCAGCGGCACGATCTCGGCTCACTGCAACCTCAGCCTCCCAGGTTCAAGTGATTCTTCTGCTTCAGCCTCCAGAGTAACTGGAATTACAGGTGCCCACCACCACGCCCGGCTAATTTTTGTATTTTTAGTAGAGATAGGGTTTCACCATACTGGCCAGGTGGTCTCGAATTCCTGACCTTATGATCCACCCACCTCGGCCTCCCAAAGTGCTGGGATTACAGGCATGAGCCACGGTGCCCGGGCCCCTCCCCTGCCCCCCACTCCCCCTCTTTTTTTTTTTTTTTTTTTTTTTTGGCTATAGGAACTTGTATGCTTTTATAAAGTTGTTCCCATATTCTGTTATCAGCTATTAGGTGGCTTCATGGAGTCTCCATATTTCACCCCCACTTCTATGGAAAATTCTTCCTGTAACTCTCTACCTACCACTGGTGAGGGGATGAATTTCTGGAGTATGGGATTGTCCCACTGTCATCCCATCCTTGATTTCTAAGCCTTTTTCTGAGCCTGGATTCACAAAGACAAATTCTACCACACCAACTGAAGAAGCACCTGTTCAGGCATGGTGGCTTACACCTATAATCCTAGCACTTTGGGAGGCTGAGGCAGGTGAACTGCCTGAGCTCAGGAGTTTGAGACCAGCCTGGGCAACACCATGAAACCCCGTCTCTACTAAAATATGAGAAGTTACCCAGGCATGGTGGTGGGTGCCTGTAATCCCAGTTACTGAGGAGGTCGAGGCATGAGAACTGCTTGAACCCAGGAGGCAGAGATGGCAGTGAGCCAAGATCATGCCACTGCACTCCAGCATGGGCAACAGAGCAAGAAGCATGTGGCCAGACAATTCTGGAAAACAGAATGGGTTCTCCTAACACGAACCTCAGGGCCTCCAGAAACTTTCAGAGCAAATCTCTTCGTTGGCTCTCTTCATTCTACTACCATTGTTTTAGTGATGACCTATTTCCCAACTGACTAATTTCAAACACAATATGACATGGTGGTTAAGAGTCCAACTGCCTAGGTTCAAATCTCACTTTCACTAGTTTGTATGACCTTGATAAATCACTTAATCTGTTTCCTCACGGCTAAAATGGAGTCACTGACAGTACTTACCTCATAGAGCTGCTATAAGGATTAAGTGAGGTGGTGACTATAAAGTACTTGGCAGGGTGCCTAGACCTGAGCAGGTGCTTCATAAACACTTTTACTCTCAACAGCTTTCTAACGGGTCTCCTACCACAGGGTTATCACCCTCCACCAATCCACCTTCCATGCTACTGCGAGTGTGCACTTTCACAAATATTTCTGGGTTATAAAATACAAATTCCATTGTAGAAAATTCAGAAAACACATGAGGGAAAGGTCATCCATATCCCAACCATAGAGACAATCCACTGTTGATATATTTCCCTCTAGTCTTTTTTCCATTTTTTAAAACTTAACTGAGATGATCGTTCAAATTTGTTTCACATAAGTATTTTCCTCTAATTTAACAATACAAAGTGTTGTTAGCTCCCAGTTTCTGGAGGTCTGGTTTCTCTGATGCTGACAGATGCCTGCACTTTTGCTCACTGCCTACAAGTGAAGATGTATCCTCTCTGGTGGGGGCTCCTCATCTGAGGAACGCAGGAGAACAGAGGTTTCAGGTCACCCTTGCAACATCCCATCCTGCAAGCTTGCTCCTTATGCCAAGACTGTGCTTATGCACTCCTCAGTCTGGAAAGCCTTTCTGCCTCTCCCCATCTGTGTTCACGACAGTTTTCAAAACCCAGCTCTAAACAAGAGTTTCCCAGACAAAACATGACCTCCCATGATGACAACCAAGTCTGTGCTACAGGGTACTCCTGCGATACAGCCACTTCCATACAACAGCATGGGCCTCGAGGTAAAAGGCACTCGGCACACACTGGTTGAGTGGGTGTCTAAATATTTTATTTTATTTTATTTTTTTCCTTAAGTAAACCATAGGCTGGACGCAGTGGTTCACAACCATAATCCCAGCACTTTGGGAGGCTGAGATGACAGGACTGCTTGAGCCCAGAAGCTTGAGACAAGCCTGGGCAATACAGTGAGACCTCGTCTCTACAAAAAATGTTTAAAAATTAGCCAAGTATGGTGGCATGCACCTGTAATTCCAGCTACTCGGGAGACTGAGGTGGGAGGATTGCTTGAGCCCAGGAAGTGGAGGCTGCAGTGAGCAGAGGTCATGCCACTGCATTCCAGCCCCAGCAACAGAGTGAGACCCTGCCTAAAAAAAAAAAAAAGTAAACCATAAAGTCCTTTAGTGATGAAACATTTCTCTTAATTTTATGCTTATTGGCAGTTGTACATGGCTAGGTAATTAATATATGATAAATAAAGGAACAGTCAACTTTTTTTTTCCTTTACAAAGGTATGGTTTTACTTTTCTTGCCCTATTGGACTTGATAGTGTTGTGTTGGCACAAGAGTGTCAGCTGTTATCAAGCCTAAGTGCTAAATTCATTACTAAACACGTAGTAATGAATTTAATCCTCACAACAGCCCCGGTGAAGCACGTACTATTATCGTTTTCATTCTACATATGAGGAAGCAGAAACTGTGATGGGTTACGTAAAGTGCCCAAGCACTCCCAGCCAGTAAGTAGAGTTGCAATGCAAATTTAAAAACTAGTTTGACCACACATAATATCCATGTAATTAAATTCAACAATTAAAATCTTGACTAAGGATCAACTATGTCTTAAAACACTAGGTAAGGATATTTCCCACGTTGCAGAAGGAGAAGCGAGGTGCTAAACACGGGCGGATGGGACACACACATACACGCATGGAGAAAAGGGTAGGCGGACCCCATGATCAAAACAAGTTTCCCCCATATGCTGGTAAATAAGAGGGCCCTTGAAGTCATGTTGTTATTATTATTATTATTATTTTTTTTTTTTTTTTTTTTTGAGACAGAGTCTCGCTCTGTCACCCAGGCTGGAGTGCAGTGGCACAATCTCGGCTCACTGCAAACTCCGCCTCCTGGGTTCACGCCATTCTCCTGTCTCAGCCTCCCAAGTAGCTGGGACTACAGGTGCCCACCACCCACCCGGCTAATTTTTTGTATTTTTAGTAGAGACAGGGTTTCACCGTGCTAGCCAGGATGGTCTCGATTTCCTGACCTCGTGATCCACTTGCCTCAGCTTCCCAAAGTGCTGGGATTACAGGCATGAGCCACTGCGCCGAGCCCAGTCATGTCATTATTAGTCATATCTAAGAATGGACAGGGCCAGTGGGAACCACTATCTCAGAGCATGTCTGTGAGTGCCTGGCAGCATACCTGTTCACCCCCAGATAAGACCCTGGAACCAGCTTTTCCTTGTTCTGCACATGACTCCTTGTCACCCACCCCTCTGCCTTGTACCCCAGGAGTTCGGGAGGGATAGCTGGAGCAGGCAGAACAGCCCAGCTCTCCTCACTGACCAGGAGACAACATCCCAGCAAGTCCATGACTTATTTGATATTTACGTATTTTTCACAAGTAGGGAAGACAGTCTATTCCCCAAGACATGTCTGTGTATCATAAAATCACAAGAATTCAATATGCTCATCGCCAGCATCACCGTGTTTTCTGTCAACATCTGAAACGTACATATCTTTTACAGAACACTCCATAAACAGAGCGTGGGGGCTGAGTGGACCTGGAGCTTACCACTGCCTCCAGGACTTCCCAGAGACAGTATGCTTAGAGGGGAGTGGTCCTCAGAGGCCCTGCACCCTGCTCTGATTCCAGAAGGCAAGGCTTAGAAGTGGACTCAACTCCTCAACGCGTTCTTACGCACGGCACAGCTTCAACCATGACTTGCAAGCTAACTACGTCCAAACGTGTAACTCAGACCCTGACCTGGTCTCCTGGCCACTTCAGATGTGGTTCATCCAATGGGAACTCACTTCCCGTCCTCCCAATCTGAGTTCTCAGTGAACACCACCACCCCAGGCAGAGACCTGCAGTGTCTCATTCCCTCCTCCCATAAGCCTTCCTCTGGAGGCCTTCCAACCCCTCCCTCTGCCACCCGCTCTTTCAGGCCAGGCCCTTGTCATTTCTTGCCCGGCTCATGACAACAACTTTCCTACAGCTATGCCTCCTTAGCGCCCTCAAGCTTCCCTACTCACCATAAGCCAGAAGTCTTTCAAAAGCATGAGGTGACAGGGCATTCCTTGCTTTAAAATCCTCAGGAGCTCACTATTACCTGTGGGGTCAAGTCAAACTCTTGGCCGTGGCTCCCTGGGCCCTGCACAGTCTGGCCCCTGACCATCCTCCCCACCCACCAAGCCACCTTTTGTTCATCCCCACATATACCCAAACCCTTGTGCTCCTGCCTGAACCAAGAATAGTCCAAGTAAGTTCCACTCCCTCACAGCCACTAAGCTGTTGCCCAAGCTACTCCCTCTTCCTAGAATGTGTCCTTTCTACCTGATGTGTCTTCCTAGAATATGTCCGTTCTACCTGAGCTCTGTAGGGCTCGGCACAAGTACTACCTCCTACAGGAAGGCCTCTATTATGCCTTCAACTCCATTTGTGTATTAAAGCCCCTTGCCCATCTCAACTGACGTGGCATACACCAACAGTATCAGGTCAATTTCTTTCAATGTCTTTTCCACTAGGCTATGAGCTCATTTCTATGTTCCCAGAACCCAGTGTCGCAGTTGGTAAACAATAAATGTTTGCCAAATGAAAGCAGAGCCTAGAAATTCCTAGCTCACCAGGCCACAGCCGTTTCTCTGCCTTTTCCTGACACCCAGGCGGACTTACCGACGCAATCGCAGGTGGGGAACTCGGCCTGGGCTCTCTTGGCAGGTGTGTCCAGCAGACTCTTGGTGGGTGTGTCCAGGTACTTAAGAGGTGACTCCAAGAAGCCACTGAGGGTGGGTGTGAGTGGGTTCTCTGCCTTGGTGGGTGTGGCCTCCTGGCCTCCCTCCTCTGAATGGAAGCAGGTTGTTGAGAGCACAGTCACAGCCCCTGAAGACTCAATCTTGATTTGCTTGGGGGAACGGGTAGCAAAGGGGCTCTCAGGGGCTGGGAGACATGTTTGCTGGTTCTCGGGGTCCTGAATGGGCACAGAAGGGGGGCCGGGAAGCCCAAAGCTATCTCCAAATTCAGCCTCAAACTGCCGGATGAGCTCTTCCAGCTTGTCATCGGCAGGGGGAAGAGGGCCGGTGGAGCCTGGCTGCAAGGTTGTCATGGGGCTGGGGGACCTCATTTCCTGAGTAGGGGGCAGCAGGCTGTCCCTGGAGGGACTAGGTGCAAATAGCGCAAGAGAAGGTTCTGGGGGCAGGGGCACAGCAGAGCCCTGTGAGGCAGGCAGAGGGGTCGGTGGATGAGCCTGCACTTCCTGGGAGGCCGGGGACCTGAGCCCTTCCAGGACAATCTGCCGGACAGGCGGGAAGAGTGGCTGTGCTTCCCGGGGCCTGGACTTCTTGATCTGAATGGGCTTTCGGACACTGGGCTTGATCCCAGGGGCAGCTTTCTCCGTTCCCACGGGACCTCCAGCTGGTGTTGGGAGCTTCTTCTTCTTCTCCTTGGGTGGTCTGTCTGGAAGCCGTGGGGCAGGTGAGCTTGGTGGGGGCCACCAGCCAGGAGCAGAAGGCTCCGAAGGAGCAGGGAAGGAGGTGTCGTGAGCCTGTTCTAGGAAGAGGCTGCGCTTGTGATGGAGGTGCTGCTGCAGGGCGGTCTGGGCCTTCTGGTGGGTGTCGGGCTCCGAGGATGGCGTGGGAGCCTCCCTCTGAAGCACAGGGGATGGGGCCAGGGCTGGGGAGGAAGAGGGTGCCTCTACCTTGACCTTGGGCTTGGTAGGCAGGGCCTCAGGCCGCTTGAATACTGACTGGATGTAATCACTGGCGCTGCCCAACAACTGCTCCAGTTCAGCCATGGGGTCGTGGCTTGGGCGAGGCATGGGCCAGGAGCTCCGGGGCGTTGCTGGAGGGGTGTCGGTGCCCCAGACTTCAGGGAACTCAGTTCGAGGAGTTGCTGGAGGAAAGGCAGAGCTATCAGGAGCAAAAGATGAGTGCTCTTCAGGAGGAACCACAGGCCATGAGGGAGCCCGGAGGTAAGACTGGGGAGATCTGAAAGGGGCAGGAGGTGACAAGGCCTCAGGAAGGGGGCAAGGAGCCTGGGGGGTGGAATGAGAAGGCTGCGGGAGGGCGGAGGAGAGTTGTGTGAGGGCCTCGATGGCAATGGCGGTCTGCAAGCTGATGTTTTTTTCCTTGGCGATGCTCAGGGCACTCTGGGACAGGGGCAGGCCCTCTTGGGGAGAGATCTGGGGCACCTCTGAGCTGAGGAGTGGCCTGGTGCTTGGTGCTGGGAGACTGGCCTCACCAGGAGGCAGAGGCCCTGGGAGCCTGGGCCGCTCCTCCCCTCCTTCCATGACCACAGACTTGATCTTCCCCTCCAGCCACTCGAGGTAGTCAGGGCATTCTGGGCCATCGCAGTTGCAGTTGGGTGGTTTCATACCATGCCGCGCGAGGGCCAGGGCCGTCTGCAGTGTGTCAAGGTCTTCGCTGCCAGCAGAGCAGCCCTCAGGCCCTGGCCGGGATCCCCTGCTGTTGTTCCCAGCCTCACGACTCATCTCACGGTTGAAGGTTTCATAGAGCCGGGTGCTAAGGGCCCCATAAGAGGACACAGCTTCGGCCACAGCCGAAAAGGCCACCAGATCGTGGGCATCTTCCAGGCGAGCAGTATGAGCTGGGCCTGGGGCAGCCTCCCAGTCGGGCTTTTGGTCTACCCGCCAAGGACCCCCAGTCCCCAGCAGACTGGGTCCAGCGGGCTCTCTAGCACCATTGACCGGCACCCCTGAGGCGCTTAGCTGCCGTGAGTCCCCATGGTACACTGGCCCTGAGTCCATCTGACCTGGAACAGGTCCATCAACTGGGCTGAGCTCTGAGCCTGTCTAAAGAGAGAGAGAAGGGGGAAAAAGGAAAAAAATGAACCACACTATTTGAAAAGCATTTCCCTGCTTCATACCACTCAGGTGCACATCTGACCCCCAACTTTTCTTGCAAATCCTCTCTCTGGTACTTCTTCAGCCTCCAATTCATCTTCCCATGTCTTTGGTTCCCTAGCGAGCTTCACCAGCAGAAATAAAAAGAAGATCTTTAAGATATTTTTAAAGAGAAGATCCTAATGTGACATTCTTAATGTTGCTCAGAAACTTTTCGAGCCTCAGATCAATCACACGAATGAGGCTCTCCTAAAACCAGAGACACACAAAAAAGTCCTTAATTCACAATGATCAAAGTCACACTAGGACTTTATTTTGTTTTGTCAAGATGGAAAGAAATCCAACCAAGCCTGTGTGTACACACGTGCTCTAAGTGTGAAGTGTGGGTTCGTAGGGGTAGGGAAAGAGGAGCTTTGATTAACAAATTCAGCCTGGACCATGGGTCAGCCACGGCTTCCTAGTGGGAACCCATAGTTCTTTTCTCCCCCTAAAACTGCCCTCACTTAAGCCCAGGCCGAGCACAGAAAGCTGGCAATAGACCACATTCCCACACACAGCCCCAGGCCTGAGGGAAACGCCGATGATCTGACACAGCATGCATTTAGCCCCATGCCCGGTCAGTCCTGCCAAAGACAAGCAAGTTGCTGCTTAGAGAAGGATTCAGGCCTCTCCCTGAGCACAAGAACCACCACTATATACCTCATATCCCCAAAAGCACACCAAAGGGTGAAGGATGAGAGTAAGAGGGCCAGGAAGACCCGGACCAGCAAGTGAAAAATGAATACAAAGATGTGAAATTGAGTTTGCAGACCCATCCCTTAGGAAAAGAAAGCTCTTCCTTACTGTAGAATACTAAGAGAAAACATAGAAGGGCTGATGGATTTAGAAAGTCATCAGTGGCAGCAGGTGAAAGCATGGTGAGGTACAGGATGCACATATGCATGGTCTCAAAGCATCTCCTCTAAAATTACATAATTACAACAGTAACCGTAGTGGAGAGATCTGGTAGACAGACACCACCTTAACCCAAATGACCAAAGTTATCATCATCGCCAATACTGAGACAAAACACCACCATATGCCTCTTGATGTAAGACATTGCGGACAGAACTCCTGCCAAAATGTATAACCTGAATCTAATCACAAGGACACATCAGATAAACCCAAATTGAAGGGTGATCTAGAAAGTACCTGGATTGTTCTCTTCAAAAAGTTTCAAAGTCAAGAAAAACAATCTCTTCCCTCCAAAAGAACAGCTAAATGCATGTTCATGGGTTAGACCTTAGACTGGGGAAAAATGCACTAGTTTTACTTGGGACAAGTCATGAAATGTGAATATGGACGTGGATAAGATAATATTCTGTCATTCCTAATCTTGACTTGGATCATTAGACAATGGGTTATGTAACAGAATGCCCTTGTTCTCAGGATACACATACTGAAGTATTTAGGAGTAAAGGGACAGTACAGACAGTCCCCAACTTACGATGGTTTCACTTAAGATTCTGACTTTGCAACAGGCATTCAAAAGAAACCATACTTTGAATTTTGATCTTTTCTGAGGCTAGCAATACTTTAGCGACGCTGGACAGTGGCAGCCAGAGCCCCCGGTCAACCACGCAATCACCAAGGTAAACAACTGAGGCTCCACAATGTTCCATGCTGTTAGGGCTTTCTGGATATTGTGTTCTGTATTTTAGCATCCCATCATGTCTATAAAATGCCCATTTTTGACTTACAATACTTTCAATTTATGATTAGTTTGAGACATAACTCAGTCATAAGTTGAGGAACATTGTGTACTCAATCTCAAATGATTCAGAAAAAAACAATATACATATGGAAAAATATGTCTCTATAGACAAAATGATAAATACATGAGACAAAACCTACACATTTGGGGTATGTGAGTCCCAAGTATGATCCCTGCTATTTTTCTATAAATTTTTAAATTCTGTGAAAATAAAAAGCAAAATAAGAAATCAGTCCCTCAAGTATAACACAAAGTGTTTTATTTATTTTAGAGACACACTCTCACCCAGGCTGGAGTTCAGTGGCGTGATCATAGTTCACTGCAGCCTTGAACTCCTGGACTCAAGTAATTCTCCCACCTCAGCCTATCAAGTAGCTGGGAGTTGATGCATGTACCACGCCCAGCTAATTTTTTTTTTTTTTTTTTTTTTAAGAGCTTGAGTCTTGCTATGTTGCCCAGGCTGATCTCTAACTTCTGGCCTCAAATGATCCTCTGGCCTTAGCCTCCTAAAGTGTTGGGATTATAGGTGTGAGACACTGTGTCTGGCCTCAAAGTGTTTTAAGTAGGTGGCTAAAATGATGCCAGTCCTAAGACTGTCAGACAAGGCCATCACGGGCTCCTAAGTGTGGTGGGAAACTAGGGTTTGGGATGAGCTCTGTGGGAGGTTAGCAGAGGTCCCAGCCAGCAGTTCCTACCTCATCCTCACCCTTGCCTCCATTCTGGCCACAAAAGACCCTCATGCTTTTCTAACAGGCCATGTTCTCTGACGTCACCAGGCTTTGTACACGCAGTTCTCATTGCCTGGAATGCCCTTCTTAGCCTCTTAGAGTGGCCTCTCTGGCTTATCCTTCAAGCATCAGCTCAGTGTCACCTCTTCCCCTACCTACTTCACAGAATTATCTGTGGCTCCTTCCCCGGGTTCCCAGGGCACCCTTCATTAGCACTTATCACATGTCACTACTGCTATTTGTTCAAGCAGCTGCCCCCCTCCCCCACTAGATGGTGGCTCCTGCCAGGCAGGGTCTAAATCTCCATGACTCCTGTCCTTCCTGCCCACAGCTGGAGCAGTAACACTCAGGTAAATGAAAAGCCTGCCATCCCCACTGGCCACAGAATATATCAGCTTTTCCCTGACCCCAGTGGAAGACTACCTTTCAGAAGTCTAGGAATGTGGCGGATCACCCAGCATGCTCTTCTTTCTTAGAAGCCTAAACTAATGTGGCTAACAAGGCTATACAATCTGAAGTGGTCAAATCTTACATGCTTATGTAGGAAGATGGAAGGAGCATGCATAACCAAGAAGAAACACCCGAGAGTAGCACAGATTTACAAAAACAGTGTCAGGAAGACTAATGCTACATGAGTGGAGGCTTCCCCAAAATGGTCAAGACAACTAAAAGGGATTTAAAAAGTTATTTTTGGTGTGTGAATAAGAACAAGGAAGGGCTAGGATGGCTCTTGTGCCTCTGAATTCCCTGGGAAGGAAAATGCTCCTTGGACCAAAAAGAGGAGAAAGGGAAAAGCAGACATAGATACGAGGTAAGTGAAGTCACTATGGATAGGGAGATCTTAAGAAACTCTAAATTCCTATTTCCCAACCAAGAGAGCCCACTGATACCATTCTCAACACCTGTCAGTGATGCTGGAGGAAACCTGCCAGCAGGAGACGGGGCCAACAGGCAAGAAAAGGAGAAGCGTCCTTCCCAACTCTCAGTCTGCTGCGTTTAAGAACAGCCCGGGTAAGAACCACAAGGAGTCAGGTTCCACAGAAGGCCATTAACCTACCAACATCCAAACAATCTTAGTGCTTTGAGTCGTGGAGTCATTGGAGAGCAGATGGGGAGATACTGTGGCTGACAGGTCACAAAGCCGAGAGCTTTGGGCCAAATCTGCCACAAGTTTGTTTTACTTGCCTATACGGTATTAATGTTTTTGTTTTGCTAACATTTGAAAATCAAATTCCACATGAAACCTGGATTTTCTTGAAGGCCCACGCTTCTACGGGCAAGTTTGTCTGTAACTAAGCAGTGGCTACTGCTTACATAGAATACAACTACTCCAGGTCACCCCCAGCTTCCCCACTCCACACTGCCTTCTTGAAACCAAGGCTGGGGTCAGGAATTACTTATTAATTGCTTGAATTAATTATCACTTCACTCACTTGTGTTACCTGCCAACCCCCTGTAAGCCTTTGACTTTGCAACTTCGGCTGTGGACGTTCAAGTTGCACAAGGTCTGCCATGACCCTTTTGAGGTCAGCTACAGAGAACTACAGGCTGGAAGGGCTGGTTCACCACTGGTTAAATGACCATGCTCAAAGGGTACAAGAGGTGTATCAACTGGGAGAAGGGTCTTTAGTGGTCTGCCACAGGGCTCTGTTCTTAGAACTATCCTATTCAACATATTTATCAATAATAATAGAGAAGGCTCACTTTATAAATAAGTAGATGTTGAAAATAGAAGGGATAAAGCTATGTTGAGTGACAGAACCAGGTGCCAAAAGGTCAACAGACTAGAGAGAAAAAAATCTAAAAGGGTAAACAGGGTCTCATACTTAGGCCCCAAGCCACATCTGTGGAAATAAATTAAAGACGGGAGAAGCACACAATAGCAGCAGTGGTACCCATAAAAATGTCTTAGGAATCAGAAGAGGTAAAACCCTGAGAGGCAACTGATGGCACACCCAATATGTCATGTGGCGGCTTCAAAAGGCCTTATAACCCAGATTTTTTCAAAAATTTTCACTACAATCCGCAGTAAGAAATACATTTTACACTGTGATCCATTAGCTACTTATATACAACAAGTTTTGTAAAACAGTACTTCCACTTAATAGATACATTAATGTATCTTTGTTCTTTATTTTTAAATGCAGGTTGCAACCTTCTACATTGATTTCGGGGTCTACTAATGGGTTTTGACCCAGTCTGACACACACAGCTATGACCTGATCTGAACAGGACGACAGCACAGGCAGTGACAGCCCTGCTTGTGACCCAGACAGTCCCTACCTGAACGCAGGCTTCCCTGTGGGGCTGCACCCTCTGGACGCAGAGGAAGGCGAGCACGAGGGTTCAAAACCACAAGAGGAACAGCTCCCTTTTGGTTCTGAACAAGATACAACTCCAGAAAGTCTTTAAACATCTGCAGACCTACTGTTTGGGAAAAGAATGAGACTTGTTCTGAATGGCCTTAAGGGATGGAATTAGAAAATGGGTAACGAGGCTGGACGCGGTGGCTCAAGCCTGTAATCTCAGCACTTTGGGAGGCCAAGACGGGTGGATCACGAGGTCAGGAGATCGAGACCATCCTGGCTAACCCGGTGAAACCCCGTCTCTACTAAAAAATACAAAAAACTAGCCAGGCGAGGTGGCAGGCGCCTGTAGTCCCAGCTACTCGGGAGGCTGAGGTAGGAAAATGGCGTGAACCCGGGAGGCGGAGCTTGCAGGGAGCTGAGATCGGGCCACAGCACTCCAGACTGGGCAACAGAGCGAGACTCTGTTTAAAAAAAAAAAGAAAGAAAAAGAAAATGGGTAACAAGAGAGAAAAGCTTAAGTTCCATTTAGGGAAGAATTTGCTCAATACTTAGAGATACTAGAAAATGCACTGAAACCAGTCCCCCTAAAAACCAGAGGAAACAAGTTCTTATCAATGGAGATGTGGAAAAGAAAAGCAAGCAGCTATTTGGCAATTATCGGCAGGGAGGCAGGACAACGCCAGACAAGGATGGGGACCAGTTTAGCCCTTTTGAAGCCTCAGCTTAGACCCGTCCCAGCTCAGAAACCCTCCGCTTTCCCCCTCAATTCTCATTCCCTTCTGGGCTCCAGCAAACATCACTGTGAGATGCTCCTTTTTTTGAGACAGGGTCTTGCTCTGTCGCCCAGGATGTAGTGGAGTTGCGCGATCACGGCTTAATGCAGCCTCAACTGATTCTCCCACCTCAGCCTCCCAAGTAGCTGGGACCACAGATATGCACCACCATCCCCGCTGATTTTATTTTTAGTAGAGACAAGGTCTTGCTATGTTGTCCAGGCTGGTGTCAAACTGCTGAGCTCAAGTAATTTTCCTGCCCCGGCCTCCCAAAGTGCTGGGACTACAGGCGTGAGCCACCATGCCTGGTCTAAATGTCTGCTTTCTGTCTAGACTTCTCAACTACCCTCCAGTTAGCTCCAACCCCTAGACCATGCCGTAAGTCCACCAAGAGTCAACTTGTCTAAAACAGAACTGAACTCTTCCTCCTGACAGCAACTTTCCCAGCTTTCCTATTTTTGCATTAACCAACATTCCCAACTCAAATGTTACCCACATTCTTTCAATGTGTGCAGTCATTGGATCCAAACAATTCTAAATGTGAACTGTTTCTCAATTTTATCTCTTCCCTTTCCATCCCTGCCTTCCCAATCGGGGTCTTTCTGTGTGTATGTTTTAATTGTCTCACCTGACAGTGGGTCCTCTAAGCAACTCTATGTACCCCCAAGCCCCCTCCCTGACCACACATACGTGCACACACACACACACTCTTCTCTACTCTACAATCTCTTGAACATACCCTCTCTTAAGACTCCCCGCCACCAACTTCATAACTCTTCCTCGTCGTCCACCCTGGCTTCAATCTTCAGTTGAAGAATGCCATTAGTATGCATCAAGTGCTTAATACGTGTGACAGACTGTGTGTTCCAAAGATGGCCACAACATTCCCTCCATCCCACATGCTCTTCTTACTGTGTGACTTGGACACTTCCCCCACGGAGAGGTGGGGTCTATGTTCCCTCCTCTTCAATCTGGGTGGGCTTGTGACAATGGAAGTGACACTACATGACTTTCAAAGCTAGATCATAAAAGGCAATTCAGCTTCTGCCTGGTTCTCCTGGGACACTCACTCTTGGAGCCCAGCCACCATGCTGTGAGGAAGCCCAGGCCATGTGGAGAGGCCACATGGAGGAGTCAGCTGACATTCCCAGCTGAGGTCCCAGCCAACAGCTGCCGTCATTTGCCAAATGTGTGAGTGAAGGAGCCCTTCGAGGATTCTAGCCCAGTCATCAAGTTACCTCCAGCTTTTATGCCTTCCCAGCTGAGACCCTAAATATCAAGGAACATATAGAAACTACCCATGCTGTTGTCACTTCCGACTTCCCAATCCACAGAATCCCTGGGCCTAACAAAAGGATTACTGTTTTATACCACTGTGTTTTGGGGTGATTTGTTACCTGACAATAGACCAGACTATATATTTCAGGAACCCCAAGAAGTTTTAAAATGAAAAGGAAGAAAAAGGCCTATAAGTCAATGCCCTAAATCATATCAGTGCCTGTGAAAGCAGTATCTACAGGGGCCTGCAGGGGCTCAGTATATACAGCTATCTGGGCAGGTGTGTGTCCAGGAAGGTTTTTATCTCAAAGAAATCTCAGAGAGGCTGGAGAGAGTGGCAGGTATCTTGGAAGAAGGCGAAGAATTCTGCAGGAGTTCCAGATGGAAGGAATAGCATGTGCAAAGGCAGGGAATCATCAGTCCTGGCAGGCTTGGAGATGGGTAAGCTGTTGAGTGTATCTTGATCGCAAAGGCAGGGGAGGCAGGTGTATGGACCACAGCCTGAATGCTACAGAGAGCAGATTTACATTTCAGGAGGGGCATTAACGCATCCTGCAGAAGACAGCCTGCAGGGTTCGAGGCTGGTGACCCAAAGACCAGTTAGGAGACTATGTAACTGTCCAGATTAGTAACAATAAGGACCTGAACTAAGGCACTAGCAGACAGATGGGGATGAAACATGGTTATGGAGGTAAGTGATTAAATTTAGCAGTGAGACAAGGAACAGAATCAACCCCTGAGAAAGTTCTCCTTGACCAGTCCTGTCCACCAGACTGCCCCAGAGTCTACAGTCACCGTGCACAGTCACGTTCTGTTAGGGATCTTTTCATAAGAGTGTATGGTCAACTCTACCATTTGCTCCTAGGGAACCAGGCATCTGCCACACCTTCAAAACTCACCAGAGTCTCTAGAAGGCGTTCAAAAAGCTCTGTCACTTCTTCCTCCCCAGGGACCTGGCTGGTACAAGCCTCATCACCCCCATACTTTGAGATGACCCATGGAGACTCTAGGCAGAGTTGGTGATCTCGCTGCTATTATGGCACCCATTACAACGCACACATGGTAGAGGTCTGCAAAGGCTGTAGAGGGCCTCCAGAGAAGCCCACCAAGGTACTGGTGCTGCACATCTTACTGCCAACTTCCAGGTGCAAACCCCTTTTCCCTGCCCTCACTGGGGTCCTCACACCCAACCCCATCAGGTTTCTTCCCTGCTTCACAGTATCACTGAGAGGAAGTATGCCCATCCCAGGCTAGGTCTTCCCCAAGTTGGAGGTGTGTTCCCATCACCTAGGGGAAGCAGGGATTTGTTACTAGGAGACTGAGAGGCAGGAAACGTTACTTAGGCAGAGAAAATGTCCTTCTCAGATCCAAGAAGAGACGTAACTCTTCACTACACTCCATGAAGAGTTCATATGTGCATACAGCATTGCCAACCCCAATACATTTCCCACCTTCAGAGGGCTGGGGACCCTGTGCTGAAGGTGACCCTGAACTCTGCTTGGCTAGCTCACAAGGTCCCCTGCTTCCTCCTCTACAGTGCACTCCCTTCTTAGACTCCCAAATCCCCAGAGCTGGTCCTCCAGACATCTGCAGGCATTCAGCAGCAGCACCCTGCCCTCTCCACCCAGGGGGCTCCAGAGCCCTCCAGATGCCAGGCAAGGCAGGAAAAGCGTGGAACCCCACTCCCTAAACACCTCATTCAGTCAACAACACAGTGAAGGATGCAGATATGACACCAGGTTTTCCAAATCCTTCCTGACTCTCAACACATCAAAACCAGATCAGCAATTCTCTATTAAAGGAAAATAGGGAAGAGAGAAGATGAAGAATGTTATCTTGAAAGAGCAAAGTCCTCATTGGTTATACCTTTTTATGGCCTCTAAGAAAGGGGAAGTTACAAGAGGAACAGAGTCTGGAGGGCTAAGGTCTTGCTGACCGTCAGCAGTTACACGCCATATTAGAAGAACCATGTCCAAGAAGGTGTTTTGGGCCAGAATGAACTAGCCTGTAGTCAACCTTCAGAGCCCAGTGGCCCATTCTCTGCAGGGGAATCTCCTGAAGCAAATTCCAATGGGACTCCAAGATAGTGGTGACTGCTCCCCACCCTGCTGGCCAATAAACTCCACCCAGTACTTTCCCAACCGCACATACCACCAGCTCAGCTAGTCTGATCCACAGCAGCTGTTCAAGGGGCTGCTCTTTCTAGCCTCATCCTTTATCTCAGTCCTAGAGTCCAGCATCCACCTCTATACAAAGCTAGTTCCTTCTTCCTTGCCACCAAATGGATGGCCCCACTCTCTCTAATAGCAAATGGGTTGTATTTATGGCATGTTCTGTCTAGGGTTGATCAATTATTCATTCCTTAAGAGGATTCTCCCTTCGGAAGATTTATTGATAAAACTAATCAGCAAGTGTAGCAAGAGATTTTTAGGGGAACCCTTGCAGAGGATGTGCACATCTGCCTGTTCTCGGCAGAAGCGAGTGTGTGCCCATGGCACACTGGCTAGCCCAGTCTGCACCCTCCATACCCAAACTGGCCCTCTCTGCAGACAGCAACTCCAGGACTATGTCTAACTTCTTGAGAGCATTATACGTTGGCAGAGGGTATTCTTGTATGAGGCCCGGGGAGGAAAAAAAATCTAATTTTTTTCCTACTACAAAATGGACAGATACAGCAAATCTTTCAGTGGCTGGAGTGATACTTAGGAAAAAGCTGAAATGGGCCTAATTCCCTGAGGTCATCATATCTGGCAGAAGCACGGGACTTTGTTCATGTCCTCTGACCTAACAGTAATTAATGTGGGTTTGAGGAAGAAAGGAAAAGAAGAGAAGAAACCAGGAAAAGTCTCTACGTAACTCTGATGGAACCCTTTTATGACAGGCGGAGTATCATGCTAATTGTCGCATATTCAATTATCTCATTTAATCACCACACACTCCTCCAAGGTGGAGATCAGAGATGAGGACACTAAACACAGAGAGGGGAAGTAATTGCCTCAAGATCATAAGGCAATGTGGAAGAGCACAGCCATTTTTAACCACTAAGTACTCTTAATTTCACTGGAAATATAAAAATAAACAAGCCAACAGAAGACATAAAAAAGCTACATGTGCCAATGATTTTCCCTCAACATGAACAGTAGAGAATTACAAACAACCTGAGTGCCCAAACAATAGGGAGATGGTTTTAAATTTTATATTTCTTCTTCATGAAAAGAAAATAGGGAATAAACATATGAAAATATACTCGATATCATCAGTAATCAGAAAAATACAAAATAAGACCACAAGAAGATTCCATTTGATACTTATTACGTAGGAGTGAAGAGGAAGAACATTTAGTTTGAATCTTGGCCCCACCACTTACTAGCTGTGTGACCATAAGTAAGTTAGCTAATCTCTCTGTGCCTCTGTTTTGTCACCTGTAAATTGGGGATGAGTAACAGTACCTACCTCACAAGATTATTAATGAAAATTAAACAATATATGAAGAACACTTATAACAGTACCAGGTACATAGTAAGCACTGCGAGAGGGTATTTTAGTTTAATACCAAGTGCCAATGGGGTTTAGCAAGAACTTTTTTTTTTGAGGCAGAGTCTCGCTCTGTCGCCCAGACTGGAGTGCAGTGGTGGGATCTTGGCTCACTGAAACCTCCACCTCCAGGGCTCAAATGATTCTTGTACCTCAGTCTCCCAAGTAGCTGGGACTACAGGCGCACAATATCACACCCAGCTTGCTTGCTTATTTATTTACTTATTTAGTAGAGAAGGGGTTTCATTATGTTGGTCAGGCTAGTCTCGAACTCCTGGTATCAAGGGATCCACCCACCTCGGCCTTCCAAAGTGTTGGGATTACAGGCGGTAGCCACCACACACTTTTTTTGAGATGGAGTCTCACTTTGTTGCCCAGGCTGGAGTGCAATGGCGAGATCTCAGCTCACTGCAACCTCCACCTCCCGGGCTCAAGTGATTTTCTTGCCTCAGCCTCCTGAGTAGCTGGGATTACAGGCGCCCACCACCATGCCCGGATCATTTTTGTATTTTTAGTAGAGATGGGGTTTCACCATGCTGGCCAGCTGGTTTTGAACTCCTGACCTCAAGCCACCGTGCTCGGCCCCAATAACTACTATTTTCTTTTTTTTGAGATGGAGTCTCGCTCTGTCACCCAGGCTGGAGTGCAGTGGTGCAGTGGCGCGATCTCGGCTCACTGAAAACTCCACCTCCTGGGGTCACGCCATTTTCCTGCCTCTGCCTCCCAAGTAGCTGGAACTACTGGCGCCTGCCACCACACTCGGCTGGTTTTTTTTTTTTTTTTTTGTATTTTTTAGTAGAGACGGGGGTTTCACCATGTTAACCAGGATAGTCTCGGTCTCCCGACCTCGTGATCCGTCCACCTCAGCCTCCTAAAGTGCTGGGATTACAGGCATGAGCCACTGCGCCCGGCCCCCAATAACTACTTCTTATACCTCAATGGCAGGAAGGCAAAACAAAACAACTACTTTGAAAAGGTTTGTGGTGCTATCTTTCAATGTCAAACACGCACATCTCCTACAGCCCTGCAATCCGACTCCTAGGAAAGCTTTGTACACATGCATCAGGAGACATGTACGTAAATTTTCATAGCAGCATTACTCACAAAAACCACATCATGGAAATATTTCCAAGGGCCCATAAACTACAGAATGGACAATGGATTATTACAGAGCAGTGTCAATGAATGAGCCACAGGAACATAAATGAATCCCAGAAACGACAGCGGGGGGGGGGGGGTCTTTTTTTTTTTAATCAAGGCTCGAGGACTACAACATATGTCCTACTGAGTCTGCAAACCTCAAGCAAGCAAGCAAAATTAAATGTATTGTATAGGAATGCAAACTTATATAATGAAGACTTTAAAAAGCAAAGGAATGATAAGAACAAAATTCAAGGTAACGGTTACCTCTGGAGGTGAAGAAGGGAGATGGGGCTGCGGGAAAACACCCAGGTAATTTCAATGATGTTGGCAATATTCCAGCTAACTTGGGGGGCTGGCATGTGTTTATTATTATGCTTTATCTGTTTAACATCCATAAAACACTAGGGTCAAGTATGGTTCAAGTAATACATTAAAAAAAAAAAACTGTAACACAGCCATACCTAGTTTTATTGTGCTTCATTCTATTGTGTTTCGCAGATACTGGGGGGGATTTTTTTTTTTTTTATGACAAATTTAAGGTTTGTGGCAACCTCACATTGGGCATGTCTCTTTTTTTTTTTTTTTTTTGAGATGTAGTGTTGCTCTTGTTGCCCTGGCTGAAGTGCAATGGCACGATCTCGGCTCACTGCAACCTCCACCTCCTGGGTTCAAGCAATTCTCCTGCCTCAGCCTCCTGAGTAGCTGGGATTACAGGCGCCCATCACCATGCCCGGCTAATTTTTGTATTTTTAGTAGAGACGGGGTTTCACCACGTTGGCCAGGCTGGTCTCGAATTCCTGACCTCAGGTGATCCACCCACCTCAGCCTCCCAAAGTTCTGGGATTACAGGCATGAGCCACTGCGCCCAGCCACATTGGGCAAATCTTACTGGTGTCATTTTCAATAGCATGTGCTTACTTTGTTAGCATTTTCTGGCAAAAAAAAAGTATTTTAAAATTAAGGTATGTACACATATTTTTTTAGCCATAATACTATCACACACTTGCTAGACTACAATATAATGTAAACACAACTTTTATATGCACTGGGAAACCAAAAAATTCACATGACCAGCTGTACTGCCATATTCACTTTATTGCAGTGGTTTAGAGCTGAACCTGCAGTATCTCCAATGTATGCCTGTTTATAATATTTAAATAGTAGATGTACACAACTGCTTAACATGATATAGAATAAGAGCATAAACAAAACTAAATGTATTAAATGAAAAAGTGAAACTTGAGAATGTACTTATTAAATGAATGTTTTCAAAGGGTTTTTATGATGCGGCAATTACATACTATTTGAAATGGGGAAAAAAACGGGATTCAAAATATTGCCCAATTTAACAATTCAATTCAATCACAATGCATGCCTGTGTACACACACAAAACAGCAAGGGGAAACATACAGAAATGTTAACAGTGCTTATCCACTGCGATAGAGGATGAGTAACTTTCTTGTTTATAGTTTCCAAAATTTATCACAGGTATTTTCATTTTTATTTAGGGGAAACAGATTTAAGAATAGAACACCTATAAAACACCTGAAACTGCAAACTACACATGTCTGTGAACAAGACGAGAAGGGAGCAGTCAGGGAAAATTTCTGGGTATTTTTTGTGCTATTTCTGTTGTTAGAGAGTTGTGTGCAGTTATAACACACAGAGACAGATCACACATAATGCAGAAAGAAAATGGAGAAAATTTCTAAGAGATGAGACGCACTGGAAGGTGAAGATGAGCCTGGTTGAGATGGGGTGCCAAACCTGAAACTCCCACTCATTACAAGTTCTATGTAACTTGCTGTTCTCGGACCAGAATTCCAAACTACAGCCCTGCAACTCTGACCTATGCAAAGCTATCGCCTGGGCAGCAGGAGGGGGGAAACAGGGAGCACAGCTGCAGGCTGCTCTGCAGGCTCCCCATGCCCCACCCCCAGCCTCTTGATTAGCAGCCCAGAGCAGGATCCAGCTCTCCTGACGGAAGCCCCTGCCTCAAGCAGCCGGTGGCGGCCCGGCCAGAGGCCAGCCGGGAGGAAATCGAGCCTAACCACATCTGAGGCCTGGCAAAAAGCAGCAGCAGCTGCTGTGAAGCTGCCAGCACACAAGGACCGGGTCATGATGCGGAGGCAGCTCCTCAGCCAGACCCAGCAAGAGCCCCAACTCCCCCTAATACACACACACACACACACACACACAGACACACCCCTCCTGCAGCCGCTGGTGCCATCACCCAAGCCCCGCGGTGCATATCCCATGGCCAGAAAAGCCCCCATTAGTTCCCAGTGAGGCAGGGCATTCCTACAACTCCTCCCACCACTTCTCATCACCCACCTCCTACCCCAAAAGTCTAATAGGCTAAGGAAACAGAAAGCACGCATTGCTAACACCACAGTGCCCCGCAGAGTCAGTCCTTCACTAAAGGCTCCATGCACTTTCCCTAAAGAAGCCCCCAATCCCTCAAAACCCACTGACAGCTCAGGTGCGTCAAAGGGGCCAGGTTTAGAGAAGGACAGCAGGCCATAGTTTTGAGTGCTGGGTGCAAACTTTAAATAAGCATCTTTATGTTTAAATGTAACCTTTCTATTCTTCCAACAACTCCACATCCACTTTAGTAGATGATGTACAGAGAAGATAACTAACACACTCCAAAGCTCAAAATTGGTGAGTGGCAAAGTCGAATCCAACATGAGAGTCAATAGTAGATGCCCATGGCCTCCCAGGTACCATGGTTCTCATCATTCTTTTGGAGAATGAGCTCCCACATGTGCCTCAATAATTATTCTTGGATTTCAGCTTTTCACAGGAACCCCCATGTGTTTGTCCCCACTCAATGCTTTCTCAAGTACTTAAGACCTAAGTTTTTCATTCAAATAAATATTTAAGCGACCACCCAAACATCTAAAGGAAAATTAATTTTTGGCAGAGGGTATCCACCTATCAGCCGTAAGATCAACTTCACAGAGTAGGCTAGGAAATGTCATTTAGGGAAGCCTGCTGCTGTCCAGAAGGCAGGAAATTGGGGAGCACAAATTAATTCTCTTTATCCTAAACTTCAATTCCTGGAAAAGTCACACAACTCACCTCAGTGTGTAAAGCTTCATTATCCACAGTCACTACTGGTTTATTAGCCCAGATAACTGAAAGATGCCAGTAATCTGGGTTTGTACATGTTCATCTGAAAGGCCTGTATGCAATTCTGGAGAAACAGAACAGGAACCTTGGCATTTGCACAGCCATTATCTGTTTCTGAGGGTCAGGGTGATGAGGAAGGCCACAGGGGTCCCTCATCTCTCTGGCCTGTCTGTGGCAGCAGATCACCCACTCACCTGCCCACCCCGGGTTTCTGTGACCCTGCCGGTTACTGGTCTTCCTCCATTCTCCTATTCCTCCTCCATCCCCTCAACAGAGCTGTTCTCCACTCTCCTACCTTCACTGCTCTCCACTGCCCCATGCTCCCCTCAGAAGCCTCCCCTCCAATCGAGGCCCCACCGCTCAGCCTGCACCAACAGCCCCAAAGTTTCCTTTCTCCTTGACTGCTTTCCAGCTACCAGACACACTTCCACTTGGATGCAACTTAAGCCCATTACGTTTAAAACTCAACTCAGTGCCTGCCTCCTTTTCCTCCGCAACTCCTCCCCTGGACATGCCTTTAAAAAAAAAAAAAAAAAAAAAAAAAAAAAAAATCATGTTAAGAACCATTTCCCAGGGCATCCTGGCTAAATCCATGCCTTCCATCCCCTCTGATGTACTCTTGATGTTTCCATATGTAAGCAAACCCTGCCAACTGCTCCTGTAGAGCATTTCAGATATGCCTACTTTTTGTTTTCTCCTCATTTACCTCTCACAAGGACAAACTCAGGAGATGGCTCCTTGACTGGCCACCTGCCTCTGCTTCCACCCCAGAACACTACTGTTGGACTCATATTCAACCCACTGAGCCTTGAACCCCCATCACCCAGCTCCCAGGCCAGGGTGCCCTCTAATTCACAACTTCCATCTTCTGTCTTGGGTCAAACAGTAAAAATAAATAAATAAATGAATCTGTAGATAAGCAAATAAATGAACACATGAACAAATGTTATAAGAGCAATAAAGACTACTTCCATCAAGCAGTGCTGTTCCTAGAAACTTGAGCTTATAAGTTTGCATCAAAAAAAATCTTTCCCACACATTAGTGAAAGCTGAAAACTCAGTATGAGGGGCATGGTTTGGTAAACTATGATACAATTCAACAGAGTATTATGCACTCATCTAAACCTGTAATTATAAACACTAAGGAAAAAAGCTAGATGAAATAGGAAGAAAAGCTGAATACCATACTGTATGAAGGTTAGATTGCAACTATGTAAAACCAAGCACACAAATGAGAAAATTATTTTAAAAAGTGAAAATAAGTATTTGTAGCCCACAGAATTATGACATGTCACCTACTTATGCTATCAGCACATTATAACAACCACTCCTTTCCTATATGCATACATAATTATGTATTTGTTCATTTATCTCTCAAACAAATATATATTCAACATCACTTCTTTGTGGATAGAGTAGTGGACAAGCAGAGTCCTTTCTCTTGGATAGGGACTTTTTAGATGTTTGAATTTGTCTTAGATCCTATTCAAAGGCAAGTTCCTTTAGGTACTGATACTGTACCACTATCACTAACATGTGCAGGGCAACATAAACCTATGTTACATACATACTCTGTGGTTTTAAGTATGTGATGGAAGCACTGAAAACTGATATTAACTGTGACTTCATCTCCAAGTGAAGCTGCCTCTAGTGTAGTTACTGATAGGATATCAAAGGCATACTACAAACTCATTATAGAGCCAGAGAAAACCCTGGTGGATGATCCAAGAGAATAGAGGTCATAGGCATCGAATAAGGAACAGAAAGGACAGCTTCAGTAGAAGTTGCTGAGAGAGACAGATGAACGGGAGGTTCTTTTCACTGTGGAAAATAAAAAAAGATGTAAAAATCTCCCACTGCCCAAAGATGACTAGAGTTTATATTTGGTATCTTTTTTAACTATGCAACATACACTTAATTTAGAAAATTGAGATGACTGAGTATATCTGTGGTTTTTTTCTCATATGCTAATTTATTCCCTAATTATATAAACATTTTCCTATATTGTTAACTATTTTTCAAGAATTTCATTTTTAATAGTTGTACTGTTTTCTCTGGCATGTATATAGCATACACAGGGCCCCGGAGGCTGAATCTCTAGGTTTTCTCCTGTTTACTATATTCCCAAGGGACATTTTGACTGTTGGAGTAGTGTCTTTCCTCCTCCTCCCATGTCTGTTTGGGCTTATTATTCCCTTGAGAACAGGGATGGCAAGTTGGGCTGAATAGATGGATTTTACTCAACCCTGAAGGCTGCAGGAAACAACCTTGATAACAACAGGTAAGGGTAGGATTTTACTCACATTAGCACAAGGGCTTTATCTTATTTGGGTGACTACAAATACAAAAGGTATGTGTCCAGTAAGCCTTTGGGGACAACCGCCCCTTTCAAGATTGGAAGAGAAGCAGTAGTAACGCTAGTATTTGTTGTTCCAGTACCCCAAGGTAACAATGATGAGACCCCCAAGGCCCACGGTTCTAGAAACACTGGTTGAAGACATGCCCAGCAAGAGATAAGCAGATTGAGCATGGCCGGCTGGGTCTTGGCCAGGACTCCTGTAAGTGTCATCTATGGATTAGCACTATTCTGCAATCTCCGTTAGTCCATGACAAGGTAAGTACAAAAGCTAAGAGTAAGTGTTAACTTTAGAAACTTGTATCCCAATTTGACATTGTCAAGGCATCTAAGCACATCATCATTTTCCTAGTAATTCATTCTTATTTTTACAAAATTATCAGTCCATGATGAATTAGAAATTTTTAAAACTTAGTCCTTCACCAGAAATTTTGAAGAGAACTGATGTACATCATGTAAATGTTAATACCAACCAATACATGCAAATAACCAATAAAAAATCTATAATGACCAATCTAGCTATCTTATCTAGTATAAACATCTACAAAACAGTGAGAAGACACTAAGATAATTCAATGGGAAAAGAACAATCTTTTAATTGGGACAACTGGATATCCAGTTGCAAGAGAATGAATGTGAACCCCTGCCTCACACCATATACAAAAACTCACTCAAAATGGACCAAAGATCCAAGTGTAAGAACTAAAACTATAAAAGTCTTAAAAGAAAACAGACATAAATCTTTATTACCTTGGATTAGGCAGAACTTTCCTAGATATGACCCCAAAAGAAAAAAAGATAAACTGTACTTCATCAGAATTAAAAACTTTTGAATTCCAAAGGACACCATCAAGAAAGGGAAAAAAAAAAAAGGCTAGGCATGATAACTCAAATCTGTAATTCCAGCACTATGGGAGGCTGAAGGAGGACTGTTTGATGCCAGGAGTCTGAGACCAGCCTGGGCAACAAAGCAAGACCCCGGCTCTACACAATTTTTTTTTTTTTTAATTAGCCAGGCATGGTGGTGGCACACATCTGTAGTCCTAGCTACTTGGGAGGCTGAGGCAGAAGGATCCTTTGAACCCAGGGGTTCCAGGTGCAGTAAGCCATGATCACTCCACTGCACTCTAGCCCAGATGACAGAGTGAGACCCCGTCTCAAAAAAATAAGTGAAGAAAACCCACAATGGGAAAAAATATTTATAAATCATATACATATGTACAAAATCATATTCAAGAGACTCATATAGAAGAGATAACAAACTCTTACAACGCCTTAACCAAAAAAACCCCAATTTTAAAATGGGCATGTTCACACAAAAACGTATATACAAATGTTCATAGCAGCATTATTCATAACAGCCCAAAGTAAAAATAATCTACATGTCCAATTACTAAAGAATGGATAAACAAAACGTGGTCTGTCCATATAACCAAATATTATGCAGTCATGAAAAGGAATAAAGTATTGACACAGGCTACAACATGGATGAACCTTGAAAATGTTATGCTAAGTCAGTCAGATACTAAAGATATATATTATAACATTCCACTTACATGAAATGCATGGATTGGGTAATCCACAGAGACAGAAAGATAAGTGGTTGCCAGGGGCTGAGGGGGTTAGGGGAACAAAGAGGGGTGAATGCTACTTGCCACAGGGTTTCTTCTGGGGATGGATAAAAATTTTGTGAACTAAGAGAGTGGTGTTGGTTGCACAATCCTGACTATACTAAAACCACTAAATTGTACACTCCCAATGGGTGAACTGTGTATTTATTATATGATTTATATCTCAATAAAACTGTAATCTCAAAAAAAAAAAAAAAAGTCACTTCTCATCACTCACTTTCTACCCCAAAAGTCTAAAAAGCTAAGAAAACAAGAAAGCACACATTGATCCTTCATCTGCATCTCCATAAGCAGCTTTGAGGCAAAAGCAGAAACTGAACACAAGCTCAAGGAGGGTAGGTGAGCTGGTGAGCTCACCCTCAAACAATGATTGGGAGACAGGGACAGAGGAAAGGGAAAGGCAAGAGTGTCGTGAAAATGTTCTCTGCCACTCGTTCATCAGCGTTTCTCTCTCCTTTTATTTCCCTACTGGGTTACAAGTGAAAGTGAAAACAGAAGGGTCTTATCTCAGGGAAAGTAGTGGTGGTCCCTTTTCCATCAAAGAAAGATGGGAAGAACACCTCACATGTCACTGCAGGGGACAGCAGGGATGGTGGCAACTCTTGAGTGGAGAAGAAAGTAAGCTGGGGCAGCCCTGAGCTCTGGGTTGGGGAAGAGAGAGATGAGCTCTGGAAATGCATGGGCAGGGGGTCTAGAAACAAGAACCACTGACTTAAAACCAGCTGATCCCCTGGGTAGAGTCACAGATAACTAGAAGATAGGAAATGGAGCTTGGTTCGAAAGGCCCTTAGAATTTTAAAAAAAAAAGGTTGGAGGGGAAGAGTTTGCGAGCAATTCAATAAAATAAAAATAAGTGAGACAAAGAATGTATAATATGCAATAAGCATGCCCTTAAAAAGCTAAATGCAAATCATTTGTTAAAAAACAAATCATGTTTTAATATCTATTATACAAGGGAGTTCTGCTACTACAAGATAACCTAACAGTCAATTATCTGTTAAGCACTGCCCTTGTAATGCAAATAACCACTCTGGAACCTCTTTAGGTATTCCATAGCAAGGAGGTCTGGGAACAGGCGACCTGTTCCCTCTGGCTCACCCTCGGGACATACCTCAGTTGGGACACATACCTCTGACTGGGGATTAACAACTCCCAGCCACTGGCCTCAAAGTTGTGGGGTGAGAGAGAGGGGGGTGACAGGGGTGTTAAAACCCACACCCCCAAACCGAGGGTGTTACTCTTCAGAAAGCAGCAGCTGGGTCCTACCCAAGGCAGTGATCTCTGTTTCTCAGCCGTGATCTCAGGGAGAGGCAGTAGCAGACCAGTGTCAAAGTCCCTCTCTCCCGGCAGCGATGGCCTCCATCCCAGGCTAACACCAAACCATCCAGGAAATGGGTGGAGTAGGGTGGGGTGGGGTGGGGTGCTGTGGCCTGGCATTACAAAGACAGAGGGGCAAAGGGGAGAGCAGAAGGCAGCTTCCTGGGGAGCTGGGCCCTGCCCCACCTCTCTGACTTAGGCTTTGCTGATGACACACACCTAGGAGCTGAGTGTTCACTGGGAGCTACGAGGACAAGGAGTCAGCTTCCTCATGTGCTTAAAAACAATTTTTTTTTTTTGAGATGAAGTCTCACTCTGTCACCCAAGTTGCTCTCAAACTCCTGGCCTCAGGTGATCCTCCTACCTTGGCCTCCCAAAGCACTGGGATTACAGGCATGAGCCACAGCGCCTGGCCAAAAACAATTCTTTAAAAGTATCAGGAAAAACTGAGAATCTGCTCCAGATTAAAGGAGACTTCAAACAAACAAACAAACAAACAAACAGACCACCGGACACAGCATGTGATCTGGGGGGGTTTCTCTCACAAGACAGTTGTGACGATCGGTAAAATTTGAGTAAGCCTAGGTTAGCTGGAATAATAATGCTGCATCCACATTAACTTCCTGATTTTGATCACTCCTTTGTGTTTATTGACATGATTTTAGAAAACCTACATTCGAGTATTTAGCAGTAAAGGACATCACGTTTGCTACTCTCTCTTTTTTTTTTTTTTGAGATTGTCACCCAGGCTGGAGTGCAGTGGCGCGATCTCGGCTCACTGCAAGCTCCGCCTCCCAGGTTCATGCCATTCTCCTGCCTCAGCCTCCCGAGTAGGTGGGACTACAGGCGCCCGCCACCACTCCGGCTAATTTTTTGTATTTTTAGTAGAGACGGGGTTGCACTGTGTTAGCCAGGATGGTCTCGATCTCCTGACCTCATGATCCACCTGCCTCAGCCTCCCAAAGTGCTGGGATTACAGGCGTGAGCCACCGCGCCCGGCCACACTCCCCAAATCTTACAACGAGGAACAGGAAACAGTGAAACAAGCAGTCACTGACAAATGGCTGGTTGGAGGCAGGAGGGGCTCCAGAACTCAAGTTCTCTGACTTAATCCCATCCGCCCTCAAGCAGTCCCCAGTTCATTTAACACTGAGGGACACTGAGCCCCAGACACCACCCTGGGTACCGGATGACCACTGCAGAGCAGAAGGCAAGGAAGAAGGGGGCGGCCTGGATGGTCTCCAAGCTGGGCAGCAGCCTGAAGAGGCAAGACTTATAGAAGAAACAGAGAGCCTGGGAACAGGGTCCACCCACTCTCCTCCCAAGACCCCTTCCCTCCACACACAGAGGGCACACACAGTCAGTCCCTGTCATGTGCATGCCAGAGAGCCAACTCAAAGCTTCAGCAACACACCTGCCCAAGTTCCAACCATGACCATACAAGACCACGCAGAGCACAGACTCACAGCCTGTCCTGCAAACGAGTGGGGCCCTGGGAAGGCAGCCTTCAAGCCCTTGCTAACCAAAAGGAACACAACATCTGGAAATCCTAAGCGAGTCTCCTAAATAACTCCAGGATGAAGGAAAAACATAATCAAAGTCACAACTAAGTATCTAAAGATTTAATATCAGTGAGAACAGTATCTATTAGAAAAATTCATGTTTTCATAAACACTTTTACTAAATGAGAAGAAAGTAATTGAGGCTTCAATCCAAGAAGTTAGAAAATAAAAACAAAGAAAGGAAAAACTGAATCAGGAAGGATAAAGACAGAAACAGTGGATTAGAAAACAAAATGTAGTGGTATTTATAAATGAATCCAAGAGATGACTCTCCTGAAAACCAACAAAACAAACTGACAAGACCGGTTATTTTAAAAAGAAAAAAACAAATATTAGAAATATAAAAGGAATATAACCACCACCTGTGAAATGCTTTACTAAAAAACTGAAAATATGAATTAAAGAACAATTTTCTAGGAAAACATATTCAAGAAGTAGTAGAAAGTAGTAGAAATGCTGACAGTGTCAATCACCAGAGCCACTGGGAGCCACTGTCTCAAAGTCACCCAACCAGATGTGGCTAAGCTAGGCTCAGTCCCACAGCCTAAAGTCTCTGGATTAAGGTGCAGAAAAACTCTGAGTTCCAAAATGCTCTTCAACATCATAACTAAACCGGGCGCTGTGGCTCACACCTGTAATCTCAGCACTTTGGGAGGCCGAGGAAAGAGGATCACGTGAGTCCAGGAGTTTAAGATCAGCTCAGGCAACACAGTGAGACCTCATCAATACAAAAAATAGAAAAATTAGATGGGTGTGATGGTACATGCCTGTAGTCCCAGCTACTCAGGAGGCTGAGGCAGGAGGAGTGATTGGGCCCAGGAGGTGGAGGCTGCAGTGAGCCATGATCGCACCGCTGCACTCCAGCCTACGTGACACAGCGAAACCTTGTCTCGAAATAAAATAAAAATAAAAATAAATCACAACTACATATCTGAAGATTAATTAATATCAATGGTCATGACGTACCTCTGAAGATCACCCAGGTTTGGAAACTCCTGGCTCCTTGCTACTCAAAAATGTGGTCCAAGGAACAGCAGCATCAACATAACCTCAGAGCATGTTAGAAATGCAAAGTAAGGCCGCACGCAGTGGCTCATGCTCGTAATCCTAGCACTTTGGGAGGCAGAGGTGGGCAGATCACTTGAGGTCAGGAGTTCAAGACCAGCCTCGTCAATTTGGTGAAACCCCATCTCCACAAAAAATACAAAAATTCGCCAGGCATGATGGCAGGTGCCAGTCCCAGCTACTTGGGAGGCTGAGGCATGAGAATCTCTTGAACTTGGGAGGTGGAGGTTGCAGTGAGCCAAGATCATACCACTGCACTCCAGCCTAGGTGACAGAGCAAGACTCTTATCTCAAAAAAAACAAAAACAAAAAACAAAAAACAAAAAACCACAGACTCTCAGGCCTCACCCCAGACCCACTGAATTTGAAAATGCATTGTAGTAAGACTCCCAGGTAATCTAGATGAAGACGATAAAGTGGAGAAGCACTGGTCTGGCCTATACCTGCCTCATTGCCCCTCAATTCCTCTTAATTTGCAAAAGCAGTGCCTATTCTGTGTTCTGTCTGGCACAACCAAAAGAAAAAATAATAATAATAAACTACTGGAGCTAGATTTGATCACACAAGCATGTAAAAAAAAAAAAAAAGTTTGGCAAAATTAAAAAAAAAGAAAAACTCCCGCCAGCCTGGGCAACAGAGTGAAACTCCATCTCAAAAAACAAACAACAACAACAACAAAAAAACCCCAAACATATGTTAAAAGAAATTTGCAATACTTGCCAAAGCATGATAAAGAGTTAATACCACTAATATATGAAGCTGTCTTACCATCCACAAAAAAAGCATACACAAAAAAATAAAGGAAATAAAAATATATTCACAAAGAAAAAAAGATCACAACTAAACATAGCAAGGGAAGATTTGCAATTCTAACATTTTGCACTCATTTTTATACCAATCAGAAAAGAAACCATGTTATAATAATCATGTATTATTTTGATAATCACGGAGGGAAAAGACCAAAGATATTTAAAATGAAAAAAAAAAAAAAAAGTTGCCCTAGAAAGACTGAAATAGTAACAGGAGTCCTCTCTGAGTAGAAAAATTATGGACTTTTTTATTTTTCTCTATCTGCTTATCTGAACTTTCTGATTTTTCTACAGTGAGTTTTTATTCTTTGTAATAGACAATGGCAAACACAGTTTTAACTATTTCCTAGAGTTTGATCATATCTGAAATGTCTTCCTGTGTTTTCACAAGTGTTTGCATAGCACCTGGCCTTTTCACAAACCTTCATGGCATTTAAAGGCATGTCTTTTCAGTCCTGATCAAGTACTGGAAGCCCCCAACAGGCAGCCTCTTTTGCTACATTAGTCCACAGGCCAGCAGTTCTCAAACTCCAGTGGGCATGGGAATCACCTGTAGGAAGCTGGTTACGGATGCAGATTCCCAGGTCCCACCAGCGATCAACCCTGCCTGACCATGGAAGGGATTCTGACCCAGGTGGCCCCTGAACGACATTTTGAGAACCCCTTCCCATAACCCTATGGGGTTGAGGGGGAGTGCAGATGAGGAGAAGGCCTCAGCTGGTTCAGAAACCAGGTGAACTGAGGTTCTTACAGGCTGACCAGGGACAGTAGTCTCTTTCCACCTCCCATATGCACATGCAGGCCTGGCTAGTCAGTGGTCAGTGCTGATGCTCTTTGAGAAGCCAAAACATGGATGGAGGAGGCAGTGTAGAAACAGACTTTGTCCAACAGGTGAGCTGAAGCCCTAGGCAGCCCCGCATCGCAGCCTCACTGCCAGAATGCACTCTGCTCCGGGAGGAGGCATCTGGAACAGCTCCATGGGTTCATGGAGGTCCATCTGTCAGAGTCTCTGCTCAGCACCCCGAGAAAGCCGCTCCTCCAGAGCTGGCAGAGATGCAGCTGTGGATGCAGCTGGGGCCTCCTGGGGAACCTCAGGGCTACCTGGCTGGGGAGACTCACAGGCCCCAAGTTGGCACTGGGAGATGAAGTAAGAAACCAACAGCAGGGGATGGGGGCAGAAAGAGCAATACTTTCAGATCTTTTCCCCGATCCAGCATTTCTTGAGTGTTCTCTTGGCTCCACTGTTTCCCGGGAATTAAAACAAACCAGCAGAGGAGCCAGAGAAGCATTTCTACATCCTCTGCCACCCTGAGCATGGGAGATGAGTGAGTGGGAAGAGGAGGGTGAGCACAGACCACGGGATAAATGAGTAACAGCTCACCACTGTGGTCAAGCAAAACCCAGGGAAACCCCGGGATACACTGAACCAGATGCACAACTGCTACAGAGGGATTAGAAATCAGCTCACGTCCTCACTCCCACCTTCTTTTTATGCAGGTTGAGAGGCAGAAATTCTGACCCCTGCTTAACAACAGCAGGGATTCCCATCTCTCCAAGGGCATAGACCTCAAGCCCCTGAACAAGAGGTGGGAGTTCCCTTGTTGCTGTCTACCTCCAAGGCAGGTAGACATCACCATCCTAGCTCCAGGGGCAGCAGAGACCAGTGGGGGCGGGGACCTGAGGGTCTGGAATCACTGCCAAGGGTACAGAGTAAATTGGTATGCCCCACACAGCTCCATCAAGGAATAGTGCCTGCCATTTCCCAATTACAAACAAAAGCTTACATATAAAATGCAAACACCAAGGCTGGGCACTGTGGTTCACGCCTGTAATCCCAACACTTTGGGAGGCCAGAGCAGGCAGACCACTTATGCCCCAGAAATCAAGACCAGCCTGGGCAATATGGTGAAACCCCATCTCTAAAAATAACACAAAGAATAGCTGGGTGTGGTGGTATGCACCTGTAGTCCCAACTACTAGGGAGGCTGAGATGGGAGGATCACTTGAACCCAGAGGCAGAGATTGCAGTGAGCTAAGATCATGCCACTGCACTCCAGGTTTGGTGACAGAGTGAGACTCTGTCTCAAGGGAAAAACAAATGCAAACGCTATGGTAAATATTAGCACATGGATAGGAATAAACTTCACGTAGGACATATTGGGTTGGGGGGATGCATATACTCTGGAGGAGAACAGTAGAAGAAGAAAGAAAGGCACTACTATATGAGAGAAGGTGACTGGACACATAAGTGTGAACCAGTTTCACAATGGTCTGTACAAGCTCTGCTTCCAGCCTTGATGAGTCCTCATCCCCTAAGGGAAGTTGCAGATAGGTTTGTTTGTGCTACCTTGAAATGACTGGGAACTAAGGAAGTAGTTCTCCCAACTAGTTAGCGCTAATGAGAGTTAATGACAAGTGGGCTGTGCGTCTCAGGATAATAATGAGATAGAGGCTCAGAGGGCTCCTCCCTGATGTCTGCACGTGGGAAAACGGCCCAGGACCTCCTTTTTCCTGTGGGGACAAGGCCAGTGCCCCATCTGTTATCCAGATCACAGCCTGCAGGCTTGGAGCCAGGGCTGCTTGAGATTCTGCTCCTCACATTGGCCCAGGCTGTCACACTTTGAAGAGGTGAAGCTCACTGTCTCTCTCATCAATCTGATGCCACAGCATTTATTAAAAGGATTTACTGCATGCTAGGCTTTGTGCCAGGCACTGGGGACATGAAATGGAGTGAGATGAGCACCCCACCACTAGGAACTCACACTCAGGCATACAGTATTGCCACAGAGGTACAGACAATGTACCATGACGACTCGAGGGAGAAAGGGACAGAAGTGTCAGAGGAGGCAGCACAGAGCAGCTGCATTTCTAATATGCCGGCAAAGATGGGATACAAAGTATAACAGAAATGATCCCATTCCCAACAGCAACAACAGCAGCTACAGCATACCTAGGAAGAAACTTCAGAAGAAATGTGTAAGAAGAAAATCTTAAAACATTTCATTTATTTTGTTTGTTTGTTTTTTATTAGAGACAGAGTCTCGTTCTGTTACCCAGACTGGAGTGCAGTGGCCAGATCATAGCTCACTGCAGCCTCCAACTCCCGGGCTACAGCGATCCTCCCATATCTGCCTCCCACGTAGCTGGGACTACAGGCATGCCCCACCACACCCAGCTAATTTTGTTTTCTTTTTTGTAGCAATGAGGTGTGGGGGATCTCACTATGTTACCCAGGCTGACCTCAAACTCCAGGCTTCAGGCGGTCTTCCCGCCTCAGCTTCCCAAAGCACTGGCATTATGAAGCATGAGCCACCACACCTGGCCTTAAAACTGTGATGAACACACAAAAAAGACTAGAATAAATGGAAAGGTCTACTTCCCTTTCCCTGGATAGGAAGATTCATTGTAAAGCTATCTATTCTCCCCCAAATAACCTGTCAGTTTCATGTGATTCCAACTGAAAAATCCCAGTATTTTTCACAGAACATGGCAAGTTGTTTGTAAGCTTATTTGGAGAAAGAAATGCAAAAAAAAAAAAAAAAAAAAAAAAAGGCAGGAAAAAGCATGTTTTAAACCAAACTATTATATAAAAATGGTAATTAAAACAATGAAACACACAGAATCAGACAAATAAGTCAATGGAGGTGAAAAGAGGCCTTGAAACACCCATGACTGTAAGAGTATTTATGAAATGCTTAAGGTAGAATTCATACACCACAAGGGAAGCTACGAATAATAAATAGATTGGGGATAATAGGCTTTCTATTTAGGAAAAGTTCAATGCCTATCTTATATCACATACAAAAATAAATCTCAACTTAGAAATCTGAACATCTAAAATAAAACTTAAGTAAAAACAAGCCAAAATACTGATGAATTCTGGTTGTATAAAAATCACATTTTTATGATATACACAATGAAAGACAAATAGGCCAAAATTTTTTCCAAAACATAACAGAAGTTAATATCAAAACCCTCATAATGACGAAAGCTATACTATGTTTTCTCACTTAAGATGACAGAAGAAGGCTGGGCATGGTGGCTCACACCTGTAATCCCAGCACTTTGGGAGGCCAAGGCGCGTGGATCACCTAAGGTCGGGAGTTCAAAAACAGCCTGACCAACATGGAGAAGCCCCATCTCTACTAAAAATACAAAATTAGTTGGGCACGGTGGTGCATGCCTGTAATCCCAGCTACTTGGAAGGCTGAGGCAGAAGAATTGCTTGAACCCGGGAGGCGGAAGTTGCAGTGAGTCAAGATCGTGCCATTGCACTCCAGCCTGGGCGACAAGCGTGAAACTCTGTCTCAATTAAAAAAAAAGAAAAGACAGAAGAGGTACCATCTCAACCCAGTTAGAATGGCTAAGAAAAAGACAAAAAATAGGCTGGGTGCGGTGGCTCAAGCCTGTAATTCCAGCACTTTGGGAGGCCGAGGCGGGCGGATCATGATGTCAGGAGATCGAGACCATCCTGGCTAACACAGTGCAACCCCGTCTCTACTAAAAATACAAAAAATTAGCCGGGCATGGTGGCGGGCGCCTGTAGTCGCACCTACTCGGGAGACTGAGGCAGGAGAATGGCGTGAACCCGGGAGGCGGAGCTTGCAGTGAGCCAAGATTGCGCCACTGCACTCCAGTCTGGGCCACAGAGCGAGACTCCGTCTCAAAAAAAGAAAAAAGACAAAAAATAAATGCTGGCGAGGATGTGGAGAAAGGGGAACTCTTACGGACTGTTGGTAGGAATGTAAATTAGTACAGCCATTATGGAAAACAGTATGGAGGTTTCTCAAAAAACTAAAACTAGAACTACCGTATGATCCAGCAATCTCACTTCTGGGTATACGTCCAAAAGAATTGAAATAGGTGTGTCAAAGAGATATCCGCACTCCCATGTTTATTGTGGCAGTACTGATAATGTCCAAGATATGGCACCGACCAAAGTATCAGTCAATGGATAAAGAACACATGGTACATGCACATAATGGAATACTAGTTAGTGATTAAAAAAAAAAAAAAAATATATATATATATATATATATAGTCATTTGTAGCAACATGGATGAACTTGGAGGACATGTTAAGTGAAATAAGCCAGGGACAGAAAGATTAAATACCACACGTTCTCACTCAAATGTGGAAGCTAAAAAAGTTGACCTCATCATAGAAGCAGAGAGAAGAACAGTGGTTATCGGAGGTTGGGGAGGGTAGGGGTGCAGAGGAAATACCCAAAGGTTGGTTAACACATTAAACAGTACAGCCAGATAGGAGGACTAAGTTCTGGTGTTCTATAACACTATAGGATGACTATAATTCACAATTTATTGTTTGGTTGTATCTGTGTGGAGTGGAGTGCAGTGGTGTGAACATAGCTCACTACAGACTCAAACTCCTAGGCTCAAGCAATCCTGCTACATCAGCCTCCCAAGTAGCTGGGACTACAAGCACACAAGGTCGTACAGGGCTAATTTCAAATTTTTTGCTATAGAGAGGGGGTCTCGCTTTGTTGCATAGGCTGGTCTTGAACTTCTGGCCTCAAGCAATTCTGCTGCCTCAGCTTCCCAAGTCGCTGGGATTATAGGAGTGTGCCACTGGGCTTGGTTTATTATATATTTTCAAATAACTAGAAGAATAAATTTTGAATATTTTCAACACACAAAAAATAATATTAATAAATGTTTGAGGTGATGGATAGTCTCATTACCCTGATTTAATTATTATACATTGTATACTTGCATTGAAATATCATACTGTGCCCCACAAATATGTATAATTATGTGTCAATTAAATAGTAAAAGCAAAAAAAAAAAAAAAAAAAAAACAAGACAGGAGAACCTATACATTTTTATTGGGTTTGTGGGGTTTTTTTTGTTTGTTTTTGAGACAGAGTCTTACTCTGTTCTCCAGGTAGGAGTGCAGTGGCACCATCTCAGATCACTGCAACCTCTGCCTCCCAGGCTCAAGCAATTCTCCTGCCTCAGCCTCCCAAGTAGCTGGAACTACAGGCATGCACCACCATGCCTGGCTAATTTTTGTATTTTTAGTAGAGATACCATGTTGGCCAGGCTGGTCTTGAACTACTGACCTCAAGAGATCCTCCTGCCTCAGCCTCCCAAAGTGCTAGGATTACAGATGTGAAAGCCACTGTGCCTGGCCTATTTCTGGATAATGTTTATCATAATGCATGTAAGAATCATGTCACTCTTTTTTCTTTATCCCTACCTAACAGCACAGTGCCTGGCATACATGAGTTAGTAACAGTTCACTGAATTTTTTTTTTTTTTTTTTTTTTTTTAAGAGACAGTGTCTTGCTCTGTAGCCCAGGCTGGAGTGCAGTGGCCTGATCATAGCTCACTGTAATGTCCAACTCCTGGGCTCAAGCAAGTTCATTTTTTGTAGAGATGGGGTCTCACTATGTTGCCCCCACTGGTCTTGAACTCTCAGCCTCAAGCAATTCTCCTGCCTTGGCCTGCCAAAGCACTGGGACTACAAACATGAGCCACCACACCCAGCCTGAATTTTTTTTTAAATAAGTTAATATTGATAATGTATCTTAATATACTGATAATACATTAAGAACTTTTATGGATCAATAAAAGGACAATCTAAGAGTAATATGGATGTAATAGGTAATGGACACAGGTAACATACAGAATAAATGCAAAATGGCTAACATTTTAAAACATTCTCAACTTTACTAATAGAAAATATTAAAATGAGATATTTTACTTAGACAAATGGCAAAATTAAGGACTGATAATTCCTCACTCAGTGTTGGTGGGAAGGTAAATGTGATAGATATTATCAAATTACCTTTGGGGAGGGTAACCTGGTAATGTCAATTAAAATTTCATTTGTATGATTTTGTTCCATACAAACACTTAAGTAACCAAAAAATCTTTATACAAATACATTGATAATCTCATCATTTATAATTGCAAAAAAATTAGAACTGTAAAAGTCCATCAATAAGAAGCAAGTTAAATTATAATACAGCCATAAAATGAAATATTCAATAGTCATGTAAAAGGCGAAGACAGATATACTGACATGGAAAGGTGTCTTCAACATATTTATGAGAAAATAAAAGACTACTCAAAAATAAGTATGGTACAAACACAATAGTGCAGGAAGGCAGTAAGTTCATGTACTCATTTTTAAGTCTGGAAAGATATATATAAATTGTTAATAGTGATTTTACTGGGGTGGAGAAGAAATAGGGATTCTCAGTTTCTAATTACATACTTTTATATTGATTTATTTAAATGGGCATATATTATTCTTACTTAAAATTCAAAACTTTCTCCATTTTGGAAAGAAACAACCCACTACCATTGGTTTCTAGGTTGAACTCAAAAGTCCATCCTTTCTTCCTCTCCCTGCCCATCCCCCTTCTCCTGACCATCACGACACTCCAAGGAGTTAGGACAAAGGGTAAGAGTATCTTCCCCCAAGGCACTGCACCTTCTCCCTTGGGTGTGACCCTTGGGCCAAGTCATTCCTCTGATGGCTTGAACAGGTTCAGACTGGGACACAGAGGGCTGTCCCTACTGCACCAGGCCCTGCTGGACCCAGAGAGGGGAGACTGTGCCTTTACCACACGATCATTGTTACCCTATACTCTGCGCTCTAAGGGAGGAATCCAGAAACGGGTTTTCAGTGGAGCCCAAGAGGTGGTGTCTAAGAGATGTCCACCATATTTTTCCTGGCACTGTGGCTTTCTCTTCTGCTCTCTCCATCCTGGGACACTCTTCATGGACTAAAGGATCTCAACTGGACCATATTTTCTAGAGAGTCTCGAAAGATGCAGGGAGCAAGCCTTTAGCCTGCAGCCTAGACCAGCTCAGCAAGGCCATCAACTCTGGGTCAAAGTCTCAGTTTTTCTTCTCTCACTGACCCTGGCATATAGCTTCATTTCTTCTGGTGCTAATATATGAGGCTTTTCTAAATACTACCAAAACTTCCATTTGGGCCTAGGATATGCTCTCATCCTAGGCAATAAATTCAAACTGATTTTGCTTAGGGTTAAAAAAAAAAAATTCCACAGGTCCTGGTGGCTAAGCTGGTAAGCTATTACTAGGGTCCCTACTTGAGGGTTTAGAGACAAAGCCCAAGGAAGTCACCAAATGCCGCATTGCCTAGCTGTGCCACCGAGCCATGCGCGGGGACTCTCCTCAGGGCCCTTACTGTGAGGAAGGGTGTTCAGGCTAAATCAGGGCTCGGAATTCTCATGCTGGGTATACCATCGAAACTTCTCCAAGAACTCCAGACATAAAATATCAAAACCAAGAGAATCAGGCCACAGTGGAACTTAGAAAAAGTCTTATTTTAAATGTATTTGCTATCAAAGAAGAAAAAAATAGAAAAAATGTGCAAAGGATCCAACTGAGAATCCAAAAAAAGGACATACCAAATAAACCTAAGGAAAAGATGACAATTTATATAAGACTACAGTAGAAATTAATACTTTAGAAAACAGCACAACTGACAGGTCTGTGTGCTTTTAAATTACATAAAACTCCAGCAAGGCTACGGAAGAAAAAGAAAAAATATACAATATTAGAAATAAAGAAAGTTAAAAAAAAAAATCACAGCTACTGAGGGAAGTGAAAAGCAGTAACTGTAGACATAGCATGCTAATAAATTTGAAAAGGATCTCTTTCATGGAAAATTCAAAGTAAACATTTGATAACATTAGTTATGGGGAATAGAGGGGAGATCAGAAAGCTGCAAAGACCCATCCCTCAAAAAAGAATGGAATTATTATTTTTTTTTGAGATGGAGTCTCGCTTTGTCACCCAGGCTGGAGTGCAGTGGCGCGATCTTGGCTTACTGCAAGCTCCGCCTCCTGAGTTCAGGCCATTCTCCTGCCTCAGCCTCCCAAGTAGCTGGGAATACAGGCGCCACCACCATGCCCGGCTAATTTTTTTTGTATTTTTAGTAGAGATGGGGTTTCACCATGTTAGCCAGGATGATCTCAATCTCCTGACCTCGTGATCCACCCAACTCGGCCTCCCAAAGTGCTGGGATTACAGGCGTGAGCCACCGCGCCCAGCCCCAGTAAAAATAATGGAATTATTATTTAAGCAATACTATTTAAATTATACCAAAGAATAAAGAAAAAAAGCCTTCACAGTTCGTTATATGAAGTTACTATTATTCTAATACTAACATCTGAAAACAAAAACACAAAAGGAAAATTACAGGTCAATCTGATCCATAAATATAGATGCAAAACTTCTATGTTAATAAATCAAATCCAACAGCATGTTAAAAAAAATACCCCATGAGGTCAGGCGCGGTGGCTTACGCCTGTAATTCCAGCACTTTGGGAGGCCGATGTGGGCAGATCACAAGATCAGGAGATCAAGACCATCCTGGCCAACATGGTGAAACCCCGTCTCTACTAAAAATATAAAAAATTAGCCCGGCGTGGTGGCGGGCACCTGTACTCCCAGCTACTCGGGAGGCTGAGGTGAGAGAATCCCTTGAACCAGGGAGTCAGAGGTTGCAGTGAGCCAAGATCATGCCATTGCACTCCAGCCTGGTGACAGAGCAAGACTCCGTCTCAAAAAAAAAAACCCATTACCACATATAGTATATTCAAAGAATGCAAAGACAATTCAATTCTTCGAACCATGCTAAACAGACATGACAAAAGCAAACATCCACTACTAATTGGAAAAAACTTCTTAATAAAATGTAATGAAACCATTTATTCAACATGATATGGAAGAATTCAAACCAACAACCGGAAGACCTCAAACAATCAGCAATACCCACACTTAAACGTGAAACACTAGAATCATTCACATTAAAGTGGAAAGGAAAAAATACTAAGGAAAAAGATGTCCTCTACTCAATACATATTTAGTAAATGAATTCAACATGCGAAGATGGTCCTAGGAGGGAGGCAGCAGTCTACAGATACAAGCATCAGCTCTAAAGTCAAATATCCCTGTCTTGGATTCCAGCTTCATCCCTTGTGAAACATCAACCTCCGGTCAAGCTCCGGGCCTGAATCTCAGTTTCCTTTCTGAAAGGTGGGGCTACTACCACCTGCCTCAGAGTTGTCCTGAGAACTCAGAGAGAATTATGAAAACTTTACCCCCGTGTGCCTGCCCCACACATGGAAAATGCTCAATAAATGAATGCTAGTTATTACATAGAGGAAAGTGTGCTGCAATGCAGCGTGACTCCATTTCTATAAACAATACTAAACAGATATATAATATGCATAGAATAAAGTCTGGAGAGATATTCCGGTTAACAATGACTAATGGGGCCCGAGGAAGTGGCTCATGCCTATAATCCTAACACTTTGGGAGGTCAAGGAGGGTGGATCCCTTGAGCTCAGGAGTTCGAGCCCAGCCTGGGCAACATGGTAAAACCCTGTCTCTACAAAAAATACAAAAATTAGCTGGGCCCAGTGGCATGTGCCTATAGTCCTAGCTACTCAGGAGGCTGAGGCAGGAGGATGGCTTGAGCCTGGGAAGTGGAGGCTGCAGTGAGCCGAGATCGAGCCACTGCACTCCAGCCTGGGTGGCAGGGCCAGACCCTGTCTCACAAAAAAAAACAAAAAAAAATGACTAACTGGACTGTGAAATTATGGACAAAGTCCTCTCTTTTGCTCCTTATTTTTTTTTTTTTTTCCTTTTGGTAGAGACGAGGGTCTCGCTATGTCACCCAGGCTGATCTCAAACTCCTGACCTCAAGTGATCCTCCCACTTTGGCCTCCCAAAGTGCTGGGATTATGGCATGAGCCACCACACCCAGCCCTATTTCTATTTTCCAATTTTTCCAAAGAATATGTATTACTTACATAATCAAAAAAGAGAATGCAAGGCCAAAAAAATGATATGGATTTTTGGATTCACCGAAGATAGGGGACTGGGACACCTAAGGCCCAGGTGGAAAAGAAACTAAAGGTGATAAGGGAGACAGTGACACTGGGGAGGGGCTAGAAGGGTGCCCCTACCCTGTGCTCTATCACAGGGAGAACCCACTCAGTTTCAGGAGCACCCACATAGGTATGAAAAGTATTTAAAGGTATTCCAGTGGAGGCCAAGCTGAAGCCCTCCAGGCCCAACGCCAGCACGTACAGTAGTAGTACTATGGCCTGGCCTGACCTTTGTCCAAATGCCATAGAAATTCTGGGCAATGGGAATGGGGCGAGGGTACTTGCCTCTTGATCCAGGTGCTGATTACGCAGGCATTTACTCTGAAAATTCACCAAACTACACACAGTATGTGCCTTTCTGTGTGTATACTATACTTCAATTTTTAAAGTGTTTTTTGTTTGTTTGTTTTTTTTTTTCTTTGAGACAGAGTCTCTCTCCGTCACCCAGGCTGGAGTGCAGTGGTGCGATCTCGGCTCACTGCAACCTCCACCTCCCGGGTTCAAGAGATTCTCCTGCCTCAGTCTCCTGAGTAGCTGGGATTACAGGCACCCACCACCGCGCTCAGCTGATTTTTAATAGAGATGGGGTTTCTCCATGTTGGCCAGGCTGGTTTTCCACTCCTGACCTCGTGATCCGGCCACCTCAGTCTCCCAAAGCGCTGGGATTACAGACATGAGCCATCACACCTGGCTTAAAAGTTTGTAAAAATTAAAAACTGAGGAGAAAATTCAGTTTCTATCATTTGCTATAGTTTCCCGCTTAAGTTCTGGTTTTAATAACTATGAACTCATGGAACAGTCTCATGGAACAGAACACTGAATCCAGTATTTTGTCTGACATATCGGTCTTCACTTTTGCAAACTCTGTATTGATTATCATTAAAAGTATCAACAAATGAGAAAAAATTTCTGGGGCAACCCAGGGATATGGGAGAGACAGGGAGACCCAAACTAGACACGGCAGCTGCTCTCAAATCTGACTGCACATTCAAATTAACTGGGGAGCTCTGAAAAACGCTGGGGCCCAGGTTCCACTTGGGACCAATAACAGCAGACTCCCAATAACAGCAGACTCTCCGGGGCTGGGGCCCAGGCATTGATAGTTTCTTTTCTGAAATCTCCTCAGATGATTCTAATATGCAGTTGGTGTTGAGAACCACCAAACTCGTTGAACCAGAGGGACCGGCCCCTGGAAACACTCTTGGCAAGTGGAAGCATAGCCCTGCCTGTCCCGGTGGTGGCTGTGGGGGTGGGTGCAGTTAGGTGAGGTGAGTTTAGGGATGAAGTGCTCTGGCACCCGCCCAGGTGCTCCTCCACATCCGGCTTCCCCAGACCTCGGGCAAAGACACAGCAGGGAGCAACGCCCCCCACATGGAGGCGGCAGAATCTGGAAGGTGACAGGGAGGAGCTTCCCAGGCTTCCCGGGTTGGACACGGAGCCCCAGCTTCTGGCTCCTAGCCAGGGTGTTCAGACTGCTTTGGCCCACTTGCCAGTACAGCCCTAAGACACACGCCGCTCCAACCACACAACCCCAGAGCTCAGCCCTAACTACTACCCAGGGTCCAAATGACGCCTCTGGGAACCCGCAGCTGGAAAACAGGAAACCAAGGAGAAATAACAGTGGGAGAAAAGGCCACAGGGCCGAGGTCCCCATACAGCTCAACCATCAGGTAGCACCTGACTCAGGGACAAGTGGCAGGGCTAGTGAAGAGGGGGATGCCACATGGCCCACCTGCCCAGAGCTTCCAGCCCTCATACCTGAGGCTCCTATGCCACCCTCATCTTGAGCCCATTCTACCTAACTATGCAGCAGGAGCCCATGGGTTTGACTCTATCAGACAGCTACCCTGGCATTTTACACATTCCCTGGATGATTGACATAGAGCCCTGGGCACATGCTTCACAAAGCATGTCCTTAGAGGCCCTCTCTGTTCAGTCTAGGTCTTAGAGCCGAGATCAAAGCACAAGGGGCAGGACTAGGGATGGACTGAAGCCATGAAGAGTGTCCTAGGATGGAGAAGACAGCAGCAGACAGATCCCCAGTGCCAGGGAAAATATGGTGGACATCTCTTGGACACCACCTCCAGGGCTCCCCTGAAAACCCGTTTCTGTATTCCTGCCCTAGAACTAGGGTGTAAGGCAACAATGATCCATGTGGTGAAGGCACAGTCTCCTTTCTCTGGGTCCAGCAGGACCGGATACAGTAGAGACAGCCCTCTGTACCCCAGCCTGAACCTATTCAAGCCATCAGAGGAATGACTTGGCCAAAGAGTCACACTCAAGGGAGAAGATGCATCAGGGAAAGTTGGTCTTTGGATCCAGGCAGGATTCTAAGCTCAGAATCCCTTCCAGGGCCTCTCTCTGCCTCCTACAGGAGTTACCAGCCTCCCCTGGCTCTTCCCCATGGGCAGAGTGGCCAGCAGGAGTCAGAGATGGAACCTCCCCGAGGTACAGGAAGGTGGACTGGCAGGAAATGGCTCCTTCTGTAAATTCCATCTGCTTAGCAGGGCTAGGAACCAAGGCCTGCAGGCTAGAAAAACAGACTCCTGGGGCCAAGGATTTTGAGAGAGATGGTGGATGCTGCAGACGAGGCAAAGGAGGAAAACTCAGTCGGCAGGGCTCACAGCTCAGGAGCTCAGTGTCAGGGACAAGTTGCAAACCCTTTCAATGCCTTTGTTTCCTTTGCAAAGCCCATGAGGTTAGGATTACATGGGGAAAAATGCCTGGAGGCGGGGTTGAGAAATCCAATTACTTAAGCACCAAGGGCGTAAGAGTTCCAGGCCACAGAGGTAACCAGGATTTCTTTAGACCCTAATCTTCCTATCCTTGGAATGTTTGCCTCTTAAGGAATATTTCTGTGGCAAGATACTGTTACCTCCCTCCTACCCCTCCCTTCCTACTCTCCTCTAGCTAAGACAGCCAGAATAGAAGAAAGTTAGTCATTTTTACTTTTTGTCTGATCTTTAGCACCTCAAATAAAAAAGCCATAGATCCTCAGCAAGAGAAAGTAGGGGGATGATGGTCAAACTCATACTGTCAGAAATATTAACATGTCTGTATTTACAGAAATCAGGGTAGAATTTGCAATCAACCCCCGGAGGAAAAAGGGTATACCTCTAGGTTATTAAGAGCCACTGCATGGAAAAAGCTCAAAATTCAAGGTGCCCCCCTGCCTGTGGCAATGGAGCTTTAGTCTCTTGCAGAGTCCAAGTCTACACCAGCATCTACAAGAGACTTGGCCTCCTCCCCAACTGTTCTCTTCTTCCAAGGCATACAATTCACACACATACAGTCCTGCCATTTCAGGGGCTCCAAGGGCTCTGAGGAGCCTCCATTAGACTCCCAGACTTGCAGAAGTGAAAGAAAAGGCAGGAGCCATCCTTATCTACAAAAGCTGAGATGCAAGTAAATCTTTTGGGGTACTCAGAGAACTTCTGGGACAAAAAGATCTCTACTCTTTCAAGCGGAGGCTTTGTCCCCAAGATGGAGGGTAGAGAAGAGTGGAAAACTCATGTCCAGAAGGGGTGGGGAGGCATCAAAACAGAGACCCTATGCTCTCCCAGAAAAAAGTTCAAAAGCAGTGCTATTCAGGATATGGCCCGTAAGCTGCTTAACACCAATCCACCACAACATAAATACAGGAACCAAGAGGAAGCCTTTAGGAACCTTTATAGCAATGTAAAGCTATCACGACATCCAAGGGCATGATCACTTGGCTCGCCTCACTGAGTGTCTCACAGACCACTTTGAATGGTGCTGGGCCACACGTGCAAGCAGCTGCAAACTCGCTGTACAAAGTAAGTGAGACCATGTTTTGGTTTTGCAATCTTTTGCAAACACTGAAAAAAACAAAAACAAAAACAAAAACACAAAAACTGGTCCTTCCCCAGATTTAGTCTGAGAAAAACTTAACTTTGGAAAGCAACCCCCTTACTTTACCCAGAAAGCTGAAGTCCAAAGGCAGTAAGTGACTTTCTCCCCATGGCTAATGACAGAACCCAAGAGTAGGAGTAGCATAGAAAACAGGGTGAAAGGAAACTAACAACCGCACTTCTCACCCTCCTCCTCTCAGTCAGTGGACCTCACTGAAGTCCCTGAAGCAGTAAGGGGACCCACACTCTAAATGAGTCAAAGGCAATTTCAGCTTCCTGGTAGATTGCTCAGGCACAGTATTTCCATCCAGCTTTCGGAATCTCAAATCCAAAACATCTAACACCAACATGTGCCTTTCAAAACTAAGCTCCCTTCCCAGCTAGTCCATTTCTGACCCCACTGCCCTCCTCTGTCATTGCTAGATCCCGGAAACACTGACTTACTGAAAACAAACTTGGCATGTTGAATCTTCCTTCAAAGTCCCTTGAGGTTTTCTGAGCCAGAGAGAAAGCAAATGTAAAGTGCTGGGTGCATCTGGGGTGAGGATTCTGTCTGCCATGTGCAAGTTCACAGCCCCAAACACAACGCTTAAGTCAAAAGCATTCAATATATAAAACACAAAAGCTGCCAGTGCTGGCTTTTCCACTCAAGAGTTATAATTTTAGGTAATAGTTCAGTCAATGTCTCTTCCAATGGTTTCATAAGATCAAATAATAATGATTTCTCTTATTTTTCAGGACCTAATACTGTACCTAGAAAATGATAAATGTTTGGTGGATGTTGAAAGACAAAGGTAAGAAGAAAGGGGGAGAAAATACACAGGGATGGGGATAATAGTCCTAGAGAGTACAATAATCTACAGATTTTAATCCTCCAAGCTTTCCCTGCCTCCTATTTGCCTAAAGGCTTCCTAATCTAGCTCCTTCTCCGAAGCTATAGAGACACTGAGAACAAGGGGGAGTCCTCAGCTAACTGCCAGATGCCCGGGTGTGAGAGGAAATGAGGCCGAAAGCCCAAGAGGTCAAGGGTAGGAAAGAGGACTTAAGAGGATTGGGAGACCCAAAAACTGAGCCAAACCATAGTCCCTCCCATACTCCCTGCCCCCACCCCCATCCAGCCAAACCATTTGCTGCAGCCTCTGGGATATGGGAGGACACTTGGCAAGACCACAAAGCCCATTTCTAGCAGAAACCTCCATCTGCAGCTGGAGGGAGCCCAGTGCCCAGGCCCCTCCTCACCAGGCCCAGCAAAAAGGCTGTAGTCGTCCTCACGGTGGTCCCTGAGGGCAGCTCCAGGGCCCCTGCACCACCGTGGACAGGAAGGCTCTCCCTTCAGCTCACTCATGTGTATATCATACAAGGCTCTCTCCCTCTCCCATGACATTCAAAAAGGCTGAGGGTCACCAAGGGAGATGGAGCTGAGCTCTGGACTCTAACTCCAGTTCTTATCAAGGATGGGGAAAGCCCCCTCTTTCTCTCCATCCTCAGATTCAACTGTGGAAATCTCTTGCTTAGTTCCTTCGCTTCTCTAGCTTGACTTGCTCACCTGCTTCCATATCTCCCCAAGCTGGCTGCTGCTTATAAACACACCCGAGAGAGAAGTGCCTGGAAGCAGGAAGAGCAGGCAAGAAAAAACTAATAGGAAGGACCCACAGTGTATAGAAAGTCAAGGATTACAGGTCCTTGAGAACAGGGAACTTTTTGCAGTGGTCAAAAGGAGAGACAGAAGGCAGAGATCCTGGGCACAATCCCAAAATAGTTTCCAGACATCCTCAGCCAGTCAAGGGTTCCCATGGGGCAGAGTGTGGGAGCCGTGTGGGAGCCTTGAAAGCAGGGCGGCCCGGTGTTCTCGGCACTGGACACTCACTCCTCTCCAGGCTGCCAACGAGGAGGTGGCAGCAACAGTGTCTGCTATAGCATGTTCCTTGAGATATCATGGGTAGACACGTAATGCACCAAACAATAAAACGTCAACTTGCATTTACCAAGCTCAACTCTGTGCCTATGCTAGGCACTATGTGGACTCATACACACATCATAGGTATTCTTGAAACCCTGGCAGGACTTAGCACACAGTATACGTGTCTATTCCCACTAGCTACTAGATACCATTCTCCCATAGAGCTTCCTCAACCAGCACCCATCTCATGGGAACATAGCTGGTGACACCCCCTTTGTCCTGTGTCCCAGAGTCTTGGTCTGATCTCACACCAGACCAAGATGAGCTCACCCATCAGACATATCCATCTTACACCACGACCTGAAAATGGGAGTGCCTCTGGCAAAACTGCCTCACCCTGGGTATATGGTACACTGCAGCCAACTAGCCACCCAAGGAAACTCTATGTGTGAAGGTGGCACCAGGGACAGAAGACTCAGACCCCAGTGTTTGTTGGCAGTGCCTGAGCTGCATATGATTCTCAGACAACTGAACAATAAAAACAAGCATAGATACAACCTCAGAGTTTTAAAAACTCAGCTGGCTCAGGCCCTACTCTGAGAAGGGGGAAGGAGGAAGACTTGTTAGGAAGGCTTCCTTTGGATTTTCAAGTAGCCCTTGCCACACGTCCACAACACTAAGGGCTGGGGTATTAGGCTGGGAGCTTCCAGCAGGACTGCGGAAAACCAGCCTCCATCTGGGGTCAGCAGGCAGGGAGACACGGAGAACACACTTGGAAAGAGCTGAAGAGAAGCGGGTCTGCCAGGGAGAGCCATCACTACAGCGGAAGGGGGTGCTTTCGGGAGTAAACAAACCTGCCAGCCCGTCCTTTCTCCCAGCAAAGCGGGAAGCTCTAGGCTGACAAGGCTGGAGATACAGAGGAGGGAGGGGCCTGCCCCCTCCCTGAGTCCATCTGTCCTCATCCCCTTGGCCTGCTTTCCCCAGGCTGGGAGACAGAGCAGGTCTACTCTATGATCTCTGTGCCCACACCCCTCCAACAGCACATGAGGTGATTACAACTCCTCCAGGCAGCAGCAGGAGGCAAGGGGAGGAAGCAGAGGTGGAACCTGGGGGTTCTGCTCCGGAGAAGAGTGTACAAAAGAGTGTGTAGTGAGAGCCAGCTTGAGGTGAGCTCAGCTCTCTCCTCCCCACCCACAGTATCACCCGTATCAATTGCCCTCTGTCACCTCCAGACCTCCCACCACCTCATCCCAGGTGATCATCCACTACTCCCAGTCTCACCAAAGCACACCCACTAGACAGGGGAGCCGATGCCCCCTGGCTCTTCTCCTTCCCAGAAGCTGCTCTAGAAGCAAAATTCACACCTTTCCCCAAGCACTTCCTTGCCTCAAGTTCCTTGGGACAAAGCCAGAGAACTATCCAGGCCCTCCTGATACGCCCTGCAGCTTTGCCCAGAAGCCCCTATCCCCCACGTGGGAAGCAGAGCCTCTCCCTACCAGGATCCCTATCCAGTCAGTGAGGTGGCAGGATGCCACTTCCAGCACCTCCATGGAGCTTCCCACAGCTTTCCCAGGGGGCGGGAAGAGAATTTCCAGGGAGGAAACTAAGGGCATCTGGGGACACTCACAGCTCACCCACCTGCTACCCAAGCAACCAAGATCCCCAGCTCCCTGAAGACTCCTGCGGCTGAGGGGGCAGGTGGGCTGAGGCAGGGGCAGGAACACGCTTCCTCTCCGCTAGGAAGAGTCCCATAAGCCCTGACCCTGCCCACCTCCCCCATGCTCCCTTCCAGCCTCTCTGCTCTTGGACTTGCGAGGCAGCCACACAGAGCCACCTCCCAATCTGTTTTCTCCGCCCTGGGCCAGCAGAGGATACTGCTGAGTAATCCCAAACTCACAGTGGCTCCTTAGCCCTGAAAAGGGGGACAAGCTCAAGGAAACCTACTGATCGGATCCATGCCAACCTGGGAGGAGTATCTGTGATTTCCTAGTAATGACTGATACTCCAATGGACTCTCCCCTCCCCTGCCCCAAATACCCCAGCTCCCCACCCCCGCCAGACAACCACAAGGAGAAGCTCAGTGCCCCCTTCTCTGCTTCCCACGCACCTGGGAACACTCTCTTCCCAGTCCCCTAGACACTAAGTCACACAGAGTAACAGCAGACGCCCGCCGGATTCTCAGTCATAATGTTGCATCAGCCCCCACCCTACCCAAAATATCCTCACCCCCACCACCTCCTCTCCTCTCCAGCCATCTCCATGGTGACAGCAGCATGACTAATGACACCCTATCAGCTTCAGACTCAGGAGCGCAATTCTCCCCCCCCCCCCC
>NC_045448.1:74546408-74553415 GCF_002776525.5 Piliocolobus tephrosceles | reverse complement strand
GGGGAGGGCGGCCCGCGCCGGCAAGGGGCGCCGGGAGGGGGGCGCGCTCGAGCCGCGGGCCGGGCCGCGCGCGCGCCGCCGCTCGGGCTCCTTTGTTCTGGGGCCTCCGCCACTCGGCTCTGGCGGCTTCGCAGCCCCCGCCCCCCCCCCGCCACCCCCGCCCGGCTCCACCGCACAGCGCCCCGCAGCACCCCAGTCCGGCCCCCTGCACCGGAGGAGCGGCCCCCCGCCGGCTCCGGGCCGCCCCCTCCCCCTCCCCCGGGCCGGGCCCCCAGCGCCTCCCGCCGCCCCTCCCCCACTCCGGAGCCGGAAAGGCACCGACTGCACCGACCTGCCCGCCGCCTCCGGGGCGGAGCGCACAAAGGGGCAAAGTTTCCCGGCCCGCGCCGCCGCCGCCACCACCGTCGCGGCCGCCGCCGCCGCCGCCTGGGGCGCCCGCCTCCCGGAGCGCCCGGCCCGACCGAGCTCGGCGCGCGGAGCCCCCCGCCCGGGCCGAGGAGGGGACGGCGCAGGAGGAAGGAAGAGGCAGCGGCGGCCGCGGCGGCAGCAGCAGCAGCAATGAAGGCGTCCGCGGGACTCCCCGCCCCCCGCGCACCGCGGCACGTGCTCGCCCGGGGACTCCCCCGCCCGGGAGGGCGCACACGTGCGGCCCCGGCGAGCCCCGCCGGCCCCGCCGGGCCCCGGGCCGGGCGAGTGGGGGGTGTTTCCCGCGGAGGGGAGGGGTCGGGCGGGCGGCCTGCGAGCGGCTTGGGGCAGGCTCCGGCCCGGCCGCCGCTTCTCTGCACCTGCAGTGGCTCCCACCCACGCGGTCGGCCCTCCCGGGACACGGCCGCCCCCTTCGGGCTGGCCACCCTCGCCCTACGGCGGGGCTGCAGCCGGGGCCGGCGAGGCGGGGTGGGGCACGCGGACCTTCCAACCTAGGCCCTCGGCCGAGCCGTGCTCGGTGTCCCCACTTCCTGCCACTCCCTGCGGGCCAGATCGGTCCAGGACGGCCCCGGCGCCCCCGGGAGGCCTGAGCGCCGGGCCCGACTGACCCCCGTCCCAGCTGCCGCTGGCTCATTCTGAGGCAGGACAATGGGGGACATCGCGCGTTTGCGTACCGAGTCAGCCTGGCCGGCAAGAAGGGGTTGCTCGGGGGCAGAGGCTAAGGGCACCCTCGCAGGGGTCACGGCCGAATGCCCTGTCCTGGTGGACCCCAGGGCCCTGCCATCGCCAGCCTCCCCCGCGCCGCGCTCGGCTCTTTCGCGTCGAAAACAAAGACTAATCCGATACCCCCGCCCTGCCTCCCGGAGGAGGGGGAACGGGCGCGTCGCGGAGGGTAACTGAGGAGGACAGCGTTCAGGAGGGGCTCGGACAGCCTCGAGGGGGCCGTGGCGCGACTGAGCCCTAAAACCCGGCGCAGACACTTTGAAGAGTCACCCTGGGCTATGTTCCAGGCAGGGGGTAAGAGGCAAGGCTCAGGAATATTTCCAAGTTGCCAAACTGCCCGTTCTCTCTGCTGCTTTTTTCCCTCACCTGTTGTGCGGGCCAAGTTGAAATGCCAGGTTAGATTAATTCAGCCCCACCCATCTGGCCTGACTGCCTGCAACTGCTTTCCACCTACCTGGGTTGCTGGGGAGCAGGGTGGGTCTCTGACACACACGCGCATACACACTTGGGCGAGTCCTGGCAGAAACAGCCACAGGATGGACTGGCCTGACCAGTTTGGGCGGTGCTCACGGAACCAGGTACCTGGCAGGCGTCGCCGCCCGGCTGCAGCTAACAACTCAGCCAGAACTGGAAAATGAGCATTCGGCCGGCTATTTAGAAAGAAAGAAAAAAAAGTAACTGATCTGAAGTAGCGCTGTCCGGAAAGAAAGCCCTAGGCGGTAAAGCAGCCCGGGTTCTGTCTGGAACTTCCCTCTAATTTTGACAGCCTGCTCCAGGGTCCAGGTTGTCAGAGAGGGACTGCGTGGTGGTGAACATGGCTGCAATATCTGCTTCCTACCGTGGCCTTTGGGAGGAATGAAGAGTTTCTGTTAAGGGTGGTAAGACTAGAACCGAGACGAAAAACCAAGGGAGTGTAATTTTCAAACAGGGGAACAGGTTGTAGAGTCGTAATTGTTTTTGATATATTTTTAATAAGTAACTTTTAATAAAAAATGCGTATAACGAAAACGCGGAAAATACAGATACTAGAGGGGAAAAATCACCAAATTACAACCATATTTAACCATTTGCTATATTTCCTTGTGGCCTTTCCTATTTGTGGATTTACTCACACTAATTATACAATTTGCCATCCTCTTTTAACTTAACATTGTACCATAGGCATTTCCCTATTTGGTATACAGTTTTCAGAAAGTGTGACAGTGAGGTGAAGAAGATGGCTCAGGAGCCAGAGAACTCTGGCTTCCAAACCTGAATCTGCCACTTGTAACTGTGACCTTGGACTAGGTACTCCATCTTCGAGGGAATCCAAGTAAAGGACTTAATATAGGGCTCAATGAATGACAACAACTAATATTATTTAATCCATATGACAACCTTGTGAGGTAGGTACTGTCATCAAACCCATTTTATGGATAAGGAAATATTAAATAACTTGCCCAAGATCACTCAGCTAGTAAGTTGTGGACTTTCCGAGGAGCCCAGCAGCCGTCCTCTTGTATTCTGTCTGGGTAAATGGCACCAGCAAGTTACTGTGTCATTTACTCTTCACCAGCAATCTATGAGAGGGTCATTTCATAAAGCCCTCTCGTTTAGGTAACTGGGTGAATGCGGGTGCCATTCACTGTGACAAAATGCAAAAGGAAGGATGCCTGGGAATGCAGACATCCGTGTGGAGGTGAGTGTGCAACTGAGGGGGTGAGGCCTGGGCTTGAAAGAGATTTGGGCCCCATCAGCGAGCAGACAGCAAGGCCTCAGGTGTGGAGGAGCTCATCGGGGGTGGACATGGGAGTGTGAGGAAAAGGCTGCCAGGACAGAGCCCCAGAGAATACCAGCCCATGAGGGACAGGAGCAGAGAAGGGGCCACCAGAGAGGTTGGAGGGAACCCAGCCAGGCTAGAGAGCTGCGTGTCCAATCTTCCCAGCCTCTGGAACCTTACACTTCGGCAGTCCTGTTGCTCATTCGTTCTGCCTGGGGAAAACCCTTCCCACCCCACCCGTTCTCAGCTACCCCTTGTACCTGCCAAATTCCCACTCATCCTGCAAGTCATAAGTGCCAGTTCTTCCATGAAACCTTCTCCAGCTGCTCAAGACGATTCCAGAGCCCCACCCACTCTCCCTCCACAGAAGTTTGACTCTCCCTCCCTAGGAACAGTTATCTCATCGTCACTGGGCACTGGAATGGTTTGCATGTTTCCTTCCCAGTTACTACAAACTCCTGGAGGGCTAGCACGCTGGCTTTCACCTCATAACCCTAGACCTAGCACCCAACCACTGTGTTGAATGAAGAGATGAGGTGAGTAGAACCTGATGAATGACAGACCTCAATAACACTGAAGACCCATAGGCTTCCATAGGCTTCTTTCTTGCCTGCTTTACGACTTGCACAAACTGGTCAGGGGCGCCCAAGATAAAACAGCCTAAACTCCTCAGGTCCTGCCTTCTGGTTCTCCAGTCTCCTGGGCTGCTGCGGCTATTCCCTATTCACACTGCGCTCAGGGCAGGAGAGCAGTGGGGGTGTGCATGGGGATGGGGAGAGCCCCTCTCTCCTGGGGCTGCATTAGCCTAGACACTGTGGTTCCGCTAAGAGAGCTCCAGCACTGGCAGCATCACCATCTCCTGGAAACTGGCTAGAAATGCAAGTTCTCGGCCCCATCCTAACCCCACTGAATCAGAAACTCTGGGGGCGGGCCCAGCAATCTGTTTTAATTAGCCCATCAGGTGATGTCAAGTTAGAGCAGCAATGGACTACGGCAAGCGGGGGAGAAGCAAGTTCAGCAACCAGGCGGAGACCTTGATTAGGCCCCGAGGCGCTTAGAGTAGACAGAGGGAGAGAGGCTCCTTTTAGGAGCGGGTTTGGTGGGAGCCACCCCAAGCGGCCAAGGGCGGGGCCTCTTTTAGGCGACTGCTCCTGCGAGGTCAGAGCCGGGCTGTGCTGCTGCCCCCAGGACTAGAAAGGGAAATCACCTTGCTAGAGGAGGAAGCCCTAAGGACTCAAGGGATGATAGGGGTGGCAGGGGCATTTCCCTGGATGCCTGGAGCATGGAGGGAGGGCTGTGAAATAAGGAGCCTTTCCTACCCCATTGATGAGCTGAAGTTAGTTCTGCACCGGGAAGGAAAGGGGCAGGAAGCATTATTGGATGTGCAAGCCTGTGGTTCTTCAGAAGTTAACACATGGAACTAACACTGTTGGATGCTGCTGAACTCTCAGATGATTGATGTGACTAACCTCCTCTGAGGTACTTGACCTGTCTCCTCTTCAGCTAATAAGTAATTTGTCCTTATTTAAGAATGAGATGCGGCCGGGCGCGGTGGCTCAAGCCTGTAATCCCGGCACTTTGGGAGGCCAAGACGGGCGGATCACGAGGTCAGGAGATCGAGACCATCCTGGCTAACACGGTGAAACCCCGTCTCTACTAAAAAAAATACAAAAAAAAAAATTAGCCGGGCGAGGTGGCGGTCGCCTGTAGTCCCAGCTACTAGGGAGGCTGAGGCGGGAGAATGGCGTGAACCCGGGAGGCGGAGCTTGCAGTGAGCTGAGATCCGGCCACAGCACTCCAGCCTGGGCGGCAGAGCGAGACTCCGTCTCAAAAAAAAAAAAAAAAAGAATGAGATTTGTGTATGGCGACCTTTTACAGAAATGTAAATACATCCCGATATCCATACCTGGGCTTGGTTTTAAAGACTGAAGGTATTGGGAGGTTTATTTGATTTTGGATGTGTTACTTCTTTTGTCATGTATTGGCTAACTGTATTATCAACTAATATTTGCGTAGATCTTTCCCTTTTCAAAGCACTTCCACACACATCCTTCTGTCTGCACAGAGTGGCAAATACAACAAATGTGCAAATGTTAACTTGCCTTATCTATGACACAGTTTTTATTATCATCACCATTTTACAGATAAGAGAACTGGGACTCAGTGAGGTAATTTGTCCAAGGTCATTCACTACTACATGGCAGAATCAGGCCTACAATCCAGGACCTCTAAAATTAGCCCACAAATGCTAGAGCTGATACTGGGCAGAAGCTGGCATTTTGCTCTTGGGAAAGGGGAGGTTCATTAGTGGGTTGCTTGTGGACCTGCATTGGTGAGTGTGACACGTGTAGGGCATCTATGCTATGTGTTTTTGGGTTTTTTGTTTTGTTTTGTTTCTTTGAGACGGAGTCTCACTCTTGTCACCCAGGCTGGAGTGCAGTGGCACCATCTGGGCTCACTGTAACCTCTGCCGCCCAGATTCAAATGATTCTCCTGCGTCTGCCTTGAGTAGCTGGGATTACAGGCGCCTGCCACCATGCCCAGCTAATTTTTGTAGTTTTAGTAGAGATGGGGTTTCACCATCTTGGCCAGGCTGGTCTTGAGCTCCTGACCTTGTGATCCACCGCCTCGACCTCACAAAGTGCTGGGATTACATACGTGAGCCACCACACCCGGCTGCTATATTTTTAAATAGCCCCTCAAATGTTCTCATGTTTTATAGCTAGTTTTGTGACTGCATTTTGAATTTAGGTTGAATCAAATAGGCTTCATTACTTGCAAGGAGAATGCAAGGATACCCATCATAATGGAAGGAATACCCAACAGGGATAAAGGCTTTGGTGCCCCTGAGCCTTGGTTGACAGGGTGTATCAGTCAGGATCAGTTAGATTGTGCTGGAGTAATAGACAATCACCAAATCTCAGTGGCTTAACATAACAAAAGTGTATTTCTCAATCACGAAACGTGTCCATTATGAGTCATTAGGAGCTCTATTTCCTGTAGTCACTCAGGCATCCAGGCTGCTGCAACTGGACATGCATCTCCTCAACCCTGAAGGCAGGAAACAAGAATGGGGCAAATCTAGCACTGGCTCTTAAAACTTTTACCTGGAAGTGACACACATCACTCCCGTTGTCATCTCACTGGCCAAAGAAAGTTACAAGGGGGCAGGGAAGTGCAATAAGTACAATCCTGCTATGTGCAGGAAGGATAAGCGGAAGTATTTGGTTAACAGCACTAACACACAGGGAGTGTGTGTGAATGTGTGGTGAATGTATATGTATATTTGAGATATGTGCAATTACACATACTGCCCATTTCCAGAGCATTCCTCCCTCCTGGCAACGCATATTAGAGATTCCTACTGTAAAGGACTGTCATTCCTTGCACTAGAGCAGGTTCAGAGATTTTAACTGAAGTGGAAAAAAATGGGAGTTGAAGGAAACATGGTAGAAGAGGTGAGTGGGTATGGGACAAACTCAGTAGAAATTCGTTTGTAAATAGAGAAAGAAATCCAGTAAAGGAAGGTACTCAGGGTGTATGTGACACAAGGAGCCTGCCTACTAAAGGAAACTTCTAAAACAGCATAGCTTTAGCAGAGGTGTTTCCTGCCGCCTTGCCATTAACTCCCACTCATCCTTCCTGGTTAAACTCAGGTGACACTTCAGGAAGCCTTTGATGATCTCTTGAGATTGGGTAAGGGGCCCACCAATCAGATCACAGGCATGCCTGGGTCTGTCCTATCCCCTCAGCTGTGGACAAGAACCACATCTTACTCAGTGCCGGCTGCTATATAGAGAATGCATTAGAAGAGGGTGTCAGAATAGGCCGGGCGCGGTGGCTCAAGCCTGTAATCCCAGCACTTTGGGAGGCCGAGACGGGCGGATCCCGAGGTCAGGAGATCGAGACCATCCTGGCTAACAAGGTGAAACCCCGTCTCTACTAAAAAATACAAAAAAACTAGCCGGGTGATGTGGCGGGCGCCTGTAGTCCCAGCTACTCCGGAGGCTGAGGCAGGAGAATGGCGTGAACCCGGGAGGCGGAGCTTGCTATGAGCTGAGATCCGGCCACTGCACTCCAGCCTGGGCGACAGAGCAAG
>NC_045448.1:74492004-74546308 GCF_002776525.5 Piliocolobus tephrosceles | reverse complement strand
AAAAAAAAAAAAAAAAAAAAAAAAAAAAAAAAAAAAAAAAAGAAGAGGGTGTCAGAATAGAGGCAGAGAGAGCAGCTAGAAGGCTGTTGCAGAAACCTAAGTGAGAAAACAAAAATGATGGTCTCCATTAGGGTAGTGGTGGTGGGGAGGGAGAGAGGTATCAAGAAAGATTTACGAAGTCAAATCCACAGGACAAGGGCATAGGAAGGGAGGTTTCTGGAAGAACAACAGGGTAGATGGTAGTGCCAGGGGGCCCAGAGAAGGTGCAGGTTGATAAATGAGGTCAGCAGAACACATCCCATTTGAGGTCCATTTTGACAGTGCCCACAGAGAGACCCAGGAGTAGCTCCTGTCACAGCCTGAGATTCCGGTGGGGAAAACCAGGTCCTATGAGCTGCCTCTTGGTTAAACTCCAACATCAGATCAAGGTTAGTATTTTCTTGTTTAAAAAAATATCAGGCTGGGCCTGGTGGCCCATGCCTGTAATCCCAGCACTTTGAAAGGCCAAGGCAGTCGAATCACTTGTGCTCAGGAGTTCAAAACCAGCTTGGGCAATATAGTGAGACCCCAACTTTACAAAAAAAATTAGCCAGTGCAGTGATGCACACTGACGTGAGAGGATCACTTAAGCCCAGGAGGTTGAGGCTGTCAGTGTGCCAAAATTGTGCCACTGCACTCCAGTCTGGGCAACAGAGTAAGACCCTGTCTGAAAAAAAAAAAGGCCGGGTGCGGTGGTTCACACCTGTAATCCCAGCACTTTGGGAGGCCAAGGCAGGTGGATCACAAGGTCGGGAGATTGAGACCATCCTGGCTAACATGGTGAAACCCCCATCTCTACTAAAAATACAAAAAATTAGCCAGGCGCGGTGGCGGGTGCCTGTAGTCCCAGCTACTCGGGAGGCTGAGGCAGGAGAATGGCGTGAACCTGGGAGGCGGAGCTTGCAGTGAGCTGAGATGGCGCCACTGCACTCCAGCCCAGGCGACAGAGCTAGACTCCCTCTCAAAAAAAAAAAAAAAAAAAAAAGACACTAAAAAAATATGTATGTGTGTTGGGGGAGGGGGAAACACAGAAAATACACATAGTATAAAAGTGGTGAAATTCCTGAACTACACATCATAGGAATCCATTCAGAACAGTGCTTCATAGAAAGAGCTGAGCATCCCTGAAAGATTGGTTCAACTTCAATTGGCTTGTCTCCTGATCTTGTTTCCATGTGTTGCTTCTCTCCCATCTCCTGCTAAGTAGGAGCCTGCTTGTCCCATTTGAGACAAACATGATATCAACCCCTTTCGTCTTCGAGGCTTCCCTGCCTCATATCCTTTTGTGGGTGAGGATTGAGCCCCATTTGTAGGTGCTTGACAGTGCTGGGGCACCCATCCTCAGAGACCCTGTTCTTTCCACTTGGACGTTGTGCTCCCCTATCCCCCAGGATGTCTTCCCCATTCCCCATGCACTGAGATGCTCCCGCTGGTTCCTTGAGTTCCATTTTCAGCTCCTCTGTGTACCAGTTTTTGACTGTAGGTGAGGTAATTCCCCCTTCCTGGCCTCCTTCCAATCTCTAAAGATGGGACTCATGATAATACCTTCTAAGCAGACTCCTTTGCAGGGGATCGAATGAGCCAATCTACGGCAAAGTCCTGCCTCAGACCTTGGTGGACAGTAGGCACTCAAACTGTCCTATACTTTCATTTCCATTCAGTCCCCTGATTCTTCCTGCCACTTATCAGAGAAATGGTCTTACCCTAGTCTAGCCATATGTAACCATGATAACCAGAGTTAAACTATATACAATAATCAATGCAGACATTATGTGTTACAGAAGGTCATTGGATATAATGGCATTCAGGTGCCCAGGATGAGGTTTGCTATTAAGTAGGAGCCCCTATCCAGCCTCCCCAGGTGCAGACAGTTTGCGAAGTGCCTCCCTTGTTCTCTCTCTGCCTCCATATTCAATCAACACTAGGTGGTCCTACCAGCTCCAGACTAAACTGTCCTGAACTGGTACCCTTTCTCAGGCTTCCTGCTCTCCCCTTTTCAGCCTGCCTCCCTTCCCCTCAATCTGTGGTCTCCCCTCTCACAGACACGGATTTCATTGCCGTTGATTCAGACCACCTGGGCGTGGGCAGGCAGGGTCCTGGAATTTAGATGATGAGGTGTCTGGGCCATCCTGTAGCCAGCCAGGAATAAAAGTTTCAAACTCCTGCTACTCAAAGTGTGGTTAGTCTGTGGGCTTGCAGCAGCGGTACCACTGAGAGTTTCTAGAAGTGCACTATCTCAACAGGCCTCAGAGCTACTGAATCAGAGTTTGTTTGTTTTTTCCCTCAAGAGACAGGGTCTTACTCTGTTGCCTGGGCTGGAGTGCAGTGGCCTGATCATAGTTCACTGCAGGCTTCAACTCCTGGACTCAATTGATCCTCCTGCCTCAGCCTCCTCAGTAGCTGGGACTACAAATATGTGCTACCCACCCTGGACTAATTTTTAATTTTTTTGTAGAGACAGGGTCTCACTATGTTGCCCAGACCAGTCTCAAACTCCTGGCCTCAAACCGTCCTCCCACATCAGCCTCCCCAACTGTTGGGATTATAGGCGTGAGCCACTGCACCTGGCCAGAATCTGCATATTGACAAGACTTCCAGGTGATTCTTAGGCACCCTAATAATTAAGAAGCTCTGCTTTAGAATCCCTCAGAAGGTAGGGTTAGTTAGGGTAGAGATGAAAAAGGACACAGGCATCCCTCGTAGAGCTGGGAGAGGCCTTCTTGGAAATGCCTGCACTAATGGATCGAGTCATAAGGTTACACCACCATCATTCTGGGGAGATAAGCTGTATTCTCAACATTGTACTATTTATCTGCTAAACCAGGGAGGAATGTGATTAGCAGATGTCTCAGTCTTCTTGCCATTCTTTAGGACATCCACATGACACTCAGCCATCTCAAACCACATTAAAACTGAATTTTAACATCCAGCCTCTGGAAAACATAGTGAATCAAAAATCTGTAAGATACACCAGGCGCAGTGGCTCACGCCTGTAATCCCAGCACTTTGGGAAGCCGAGGCAGGCAGATCCCTTGAGGACAGAAGGTCGAGACCAACATGGTGAACCCCCTGGCCAACATGGTGAAACCCCGTCTCTACCAAAAATGCCAAAAATTAGCTAGGTGTAGTGGTACGTGTCTGTAGTCCCAGCTACTCAGGAGGCTGAAGCACCAGAATCGCTTGAACCCGGGAGGCAAAGGTTGCAATGAGTCCAGATCGCACCAGTGCACTCCAGCCTGGGTAACAGAGCGAGACTCTGTCTCAAAAAAGCAAAACAAAACAACAATAACAACAACAACAAAAACCTGTAAGATAGAAAACAGGGTGTTTTTTTTTTTTTTTTTTTTTTTTTTTGAGGCAGAGTCTCACTCTGTCGACCGGGATGGAGTACTGTGGCCGGATCTCAGCTCACTGCAAGCTCCGCCTCCCGGGTTCACGCCATTCTCCTGCCTCAGCCTCCCCGAGTAGCTGGGACTACAGGCGCCCGCCACCTCGCCCGGCTAGTTTTTGTATTTTTTAGTAGAGACGGGGTTTCACCGTGTTAGCCAGGATGGTCTCGATCTCCTGACCTCGTGATCCGCCCGTCTCCGCCTCCCAAAGTGCTGGGATTACAGGCTTGAGCCACCGCGCCCGGCGAAAAGAGGGTGTTAAAGACCGAAAGAGGCCAAAAGGGAACTGACAGATTGGCCACTCCCAACAGGAGCATGCAGTGAACCAAAGGCATGTGTGCGAGGTGCTGGTGGCCATTCAGATCCATAGACCCATGAGCAGCTTCATGGCTGCTAGAAAAAAAGAGGGACAATGAAGTGCAGGAAGCCTAGAAGCAACCCGTGAGGTCTAGGTGAAGAGCTTAGGTTTGTAAGTACATGGCTGATCTGTGTAGAAAACATAAATGCAGTGGTTTTTTGTTGTTGTTTGTTTTTGTTTTTTAATGTCTCGGGGGCACAAGAGGGAGGGTGCCCCTTGTCCATGAGAACCCTTTTTGAAGGTAAACAGGTAAATTCCTTTATGCAGCATGGTGCCAGGTCTGCTGCTTCGTGTGGGTGCTCCTGGGGCAAGGGCACCAACATTAAGACTGAGAGAAAAACCATAGGTTTAGGGTTGTCAGATTTAGCAAATAGAAACACAGGACTTCCAGTTGAATTTGAGTGTCACACAAACAACAAATAATTTTTTAGTATACATATGTTCCAAATATTGCATGCCAGAGTAACCCTACTCAAGAGCAGAGCCTGTCCCCAAAGCACTCGACCAGGAGAAACTTGAGCTAAAGGAAAGTCTCCCCAGGGCTGAGAGAGCCCAGTGGTACTATCCTAAGACCCACCCTATTTTTGAAAACAGGATGGAAATGGGCTTTGTTAGTTTTGGGGTGGGGCAGTCTTTTGTGAGACAATGCCATATTGTTTGCTTTGTAAAATGTTTTGCCCTGCATTTTACATTTAATTATCCTGTATTGGGCAAGGTAGTTCAAGGAACATATACTATAAAAGTAATGTAGTTTTGATAATTCCAAGTCAGATTCCTGTAGGAGATGGACAGTTTCTTAGTCCAGAACAATAAAATCCCGTGTAGCCAGATAAACTGCTTCTGTATAACCAGGCTTTTATTTATTGAGACCTGTAGAAGAAAATGTTGGTAACTATTTACCTCATCAAGGAACATTTCTAAGCATAAAATCAATAAACCCTTTGTATGTCAACAAACCAAATTAAATGATAAACTCAGGGAAAATATTTACAAGACAAATAAACAGGAAAGGTGTTATATACTTAGTAGGTAAGAAAAGATGGACACTCAAAAGGGAACAAAAAGGCAAAGCATGTGAACATTCACAAAAGAAGGAATACAAATGGCCAATAAAGACATTAAAAAGTCCAGGCCCAGTGTGGTGGCTCACACCTGTAATCCCAGCACTTTGGGAGGCCTGTAATCCTAGCACTTTGGAAGGCCGAAGTGGGCAGATCACCTGAGGTCAGGAATTCAAGACCAGCCTGGCCAATCTCTACTAAAGAAAAATACAAAAATTAACCAGGCGTGGTGGTGCTCCCCTGTAATTCCAGCTACTCGGGAGGCTGAGGCTGCAGAACTGCCTGAGCCTGGGAGGCGGAGGTTGCAGTGAGCCAAGATTGTGCCACTGCACTCCAGCCTGGGCCTATATATATATATATATATATATACACACTTTTTATATATACAAAAATATATTATATATATAAACTTTATAAATATAGCAAACTGGCAGATCACAAAATAAAAATACTCAGTTTTGCAAAGACTATAAGGGTCTAAGTACAAGGATCATCTTGGAGGACTTATTTATGACAGCAAAAAAGTAAAATAAATGTTCAACATTAAAGAATGATTAAGGCCAGGTCCATGGCTCACACTTGTAATCTCAACACTTTGGGAGGTCAAGGCCTGAGGATCACTTAAGCCCAGGAGTTTGAGACCGGTGTGGGTGACATAGGGAGACCCCATCTCTACGAAAAAAAAAAAAGAAAAAAAAAAATTAGCTGGACATGGTGGGTGTGCCTGTGATCACAGCTGCTCTGGAGGCTGAGGTGAGGATTGCTTGAGCTCAGGAAATTGAGGCTACAGTGAGCCATGATTGTGCCACTGCACTCCAGCCTGGGTGACAGAGCAAAATACTGTCTCAAAAAAATTACATAAAATATACCTGAAGATTGGAAGCAAATATATCAAAATACAAACATTGGGTCTCTGGATTATTTTTGTTTTCTTCTTAATACCTTTTTTCCCCTAAAATTTCTACAATAAAGAGGTAGTAGCATTCCTATCATTGAAAAATAGAAAATTGTGTTTGAGAAAGAAGACAAGTGGAACATCAATGCCTTTAAGTAGGTCTTTGAGAGAGAAGGAAGTAAATTCTGATAACTCTCTAACAGAATGACCAAGACTTTTCACAGTGGAATTGCCTGGAGAACTTGAGGAATACCAATGCTGAGGCCCCACTTCCAGAGATTCTGGTTGTATGGACCTGGTGCCCACCCCATGGGGTCTTTGGCAATGTCAGGTCATGCCCCGGGGCGTGGGTACTCCAATGTGAAGCCAGGCTGGGAACCACTACTTGCAGGAGTGATCAGGAGTTTTAGAGTTTAGGTCCCTGTGGACTGTTGGAGGAGCGCTGCAGGAGGAACGGCAAGACCTGATTTCAAGCCTAGTAAGTGGTCCTTTAGGCACATAATTTAAGTGAATCTTTGTGTGTCTATCTGTAAAATGAGAATATTTAATGTGTACCACAAGAGTTGTGGCCTCGAGGAGAGGATAAATGAGGAAGTACTGTGTGAAATAGAAAGCATATACAAATGTCCTCTTGTTAGAACCTGGAAATTCAGACTCTAGCAATGACCTTTGATCAATGGAATATCCTTGACAGCACTGGGACAGATGCAAATAAGCAGGTTTGTTTCAAAACTGTCCATTTTATAATTTGATTTGATTTGCAGATCTTTTAGGCAGGTGCTGTCAGACGTGGATGCCTGGGGCAGTCGTAGCCAGAGGGCTCATGAGCAGGGGACAGCAGCCAATAGATCTGGGTTGGTTCAGATCATTTGGTTGTTCCTGCTTTGAAAAGTGACTGGCCACCAGGAGTCAAAGCCTTGTTCTCCTGACAATGTGCCTTTGCGCTTTTAACAAACACACCAGAATGTCTACTTCCAAATAAATATTCTTATCTAAATTGTTTCCCTGTGAGGTTGTATTACCATAGCTTAAAATGTCTTGGGAATTCCTCGTTTGAGATTGCCTTTTGTCTAAGCTACACTTTTTTTTCTGGGTATTTTCAATCAGTGAATTTATTCTCCATCCTCTGAAGAAGAGCTTAATTTTAGAAAGCAGCCAAAAATATCTTTCAGAAGCAAACCTGGTGATTAAGGTGGTAGTCTAACCTAGGTAAGACATTTTATTTTTTAAGTAGAAAGGTCACTTGTAAGGTACGTGTGCATCTATCTTGCTACTCACTGTAGTCAGTGCCTGACATGCAGACACTCAGTGTATTCTTGTGGAATGGTGAACAGAGCCTGGCTCTCCTGGGACCCATAAACTGGCTCCTAAGGCAACTCCGAAGAGGTTTTTGAGCAACGCCAGCCTATTTGGCACTAACAATTTTTAGCCCGTATGTTGATTAGAATACCTTTATTTATTTATTTATTTATTTTTATTTTTTTTTATTTTTTATTTTTTTTTTTTTTTGAGACGGAGTCTCGCTCTGTGGCCCAGGCTGGAGTGCAGTGGCCAGATCTCAGCTCACTGCAAGCTCCGCCTCCCGGGTTCACTCCATTCTCAAGCCTCAGCCTCCCGAGTAGCTGGGACCACAGGCGCCCGCCACCTCGCCCAGCTAGTTTTTTGTATTTTTTAGTAGAGACGGGGTTTCACCGTGTTAGCCAGGATGGTCTCGATCTCCTGACCTTGTGATCCGCCCGCCTCGGCCTCCCAAAGTGCTGGGATTACAGGCTTGAGCCACCGCGCCCGGCCTAGAATACCTTTATAAGTGTTCTACATCTATACCTTATGTGTTTGATCAAGGAGAAACTGTGGTAGTTCCTTCTACCTTACTGAGGCTAATGCTGGATTTAGTCTTCTAAAGCAACCACTAATCAGTGACGTTGGACAAATCCAGGCATTTTTGGAATTATTTTGCACGCCAACCCAAACCACAGAACATCTAAGCATGTGGTGGGTTAATAAGGACAATGCCTGAAACCCAACTCACTTTTTCACACAATGATTTCAAGATGCTGACATTAATCTTGACTTGCAAATTGACTAGCTGAGGTCCACACTTCCATGCCTTAATACGTGTGAGGTGTACAGAGTTAAGCAGCTCATAGGCAGGGCAGCAAGCACTGGCTTGAGTGTCAGGACACCTGGGCTATTCCAGCTCTGCTGCTAACTAGCTCTGTCTGCTTGGGAAAAACGTGTCTCACACACTCCCATCCATACAAACACACCCTTAGTCCTTATTTATTTATTTACTTACCTACACAATGATCTAGCACCATTAAAATCATCATTCTAAACTGAGAAAAGGCAGACAACAGTAGACACCCCACTGGCAAGGTCCTGCCCAAGTACTGGGGAGATTTGTGGAGCTGCAAAAACCAGTTTGAGGCCAGGCTCCGTGGCTCACGCCTGTAATCTCAGCGCTTTGGGAGGCCGAGGTGGGTGAATCGCTTAAGGTCGGGAGTATGAGACCAGCCTGACCGATGTGATGAAACCGTATCTCTACTAAAACTACAAAATTAGCTGGGTGTTGTGGCGCACGCCTGTAATCCCAGCTACTCTGGAGGCTGAGGTGGGAGAATCCCTTGAACCCGGGAGGAGGAGATTGCAGTGAGCCGAGATCACACCACTGCACTCCAGCCTGGGTGAGAAAGTGAGACTCAATCTTAAAAAAACAAAACAAAACAAAACAAAAAGCCAACAACAACAACCGCCACAAAAAAAAAAAAACCCAGTTTGAGAAGAGAGAAAGTCTCTGCTTTGAAGGAGAAAAAAAGCCAAAGATGAAGCTCACTGCTCCTGGCACTGGAACTGAAGGGAACATGCAGGTCATCTGAGGTCAAGTTCAGGGCATGCAGCCAGCCACCAGGCGGGAAGGAAGCAGAGTGAATGCCTGCCTGCTCTCCCAGCCCTCCACCTTCTGAGCAGAAGTCCCACACTGGCCCCCTTTGCTGGGTCTCCCAAGGGACCTCAGAGACTCCTTCCAGACCCGGGCATTTGGGCTCTGGCCTCAAAGACACAGCCTACGTAGAAATGCTGAAAGAAACAGGTAAGAGAACAGTGTGAGTGACGGAGGCTTGGCTGGCCTGGCTTGTCTTTGCCAAGCACTCTATTTAAAACATTTGAGCATTTCTCGCCTGCTATTGCCCTCTACTCCAGCCTTGCGGTCTCCCTGCCCAACCCCACCCCTCCACAGGCTCTTTTCTTAGCTCCCTGCCTTTGCTTATGGTGTTTACTCCAAATCACCCAGTCTTGCTCTAAAAATCCTACTTCACTTAATGCCCAGATCGAATGCATGTAATCCAAGAAGCTCCTTAGCTGGAAGCAGCACCCATTTCGGTCCACAGTGGTATCACACTTAGGGGCATGCGGTCTGATCCCATCAGGACCTCAACGCACCCCACCCTTCACCATCCCATCCTGTGTGTCCCTTCCTTTGCCCATGCTGCTCCCCTGCTTGGACCGTCCTTCCCGCCCTACCTGCCCAAATGGTCCTTACCTCACCCTTCAAGGCTCAGCTCAGCTGTACTCTGTGAAGCACTCTCCAGCTCTTTCTGTCTCTCCACTCACATGCACCTACCAGTTCCATTTACTGAGTGGCTACTCTGCCTAGAAGTTTGTCTACAATATTTCTAATTCTTGGTACCACTTGAAAAGTAGTTGCAAAATTAGTTTCATTTTGAGATTTAAGGAAAACAGAAGCTCAGAGAGGCAAAGGAACTTGTCCAAGTCACACCGCTGGTGAGTGGCCCAGCCAGGATTTGAACCCAGATTTGCATGATGTCTAATCCCAAGTCCTCCATGTACTCCATGCTACTTATTCATTCGTAAGGCAGATATTGTAAGCAGGAAACTGTCAGGACCTTAAAGATTGTCTTGCTTGCTTTCAAAGCAAGGAACCTAAAGTATAGAGATGTTCAGTGACTTGCCCAAGGTGATACAGTTTCTCTCAGCCCCCTTCTCTGATTCCTCCCATGTGCCAGCTCTGGTGGCCAGGGAACTACCAATCACTGCAGAGGCTGTCCAGTACCAGGTAACATTTGTCTGGGGTCCCCAGTCATAAGCCGTGGGGCACATACCTACACTGCAAGCAGGGCCCCAAATTAGGCAAGAGAGAATGTTGCAACAAGCTCAGAGCCACAGGATATATTAGCACAATTGTATACAATGATAAAATCCTAAACAGTGGCTTCAAAGTTTATAGCTTTCTGACCAGGCATGGTGGTGGCGCACGCCTGTAATCCCAGCTACTTGGGAGGCTGAGGCAGTAGAATTACTTCAACCAAGGAGGCGTAGGTTGCAGTGAGCCAAGATTGCACCATTGCACTCCAGCCTGGGTGACAGAGCAAGGTTCTGTCTCAAAACAAAACAAAAGAAAAAAAGTAGTTTACAGCTTTCTCTAGAAGTCTGAGGAGTGAGTCCAGCGCTAATGTTGCAGTTCTACGAAGTCAGGGCCTGAGGCTTCTTCTGTGTTTTGTAATTCACTCTTTATGAGGCACTTCGTGATCCAAAGTGACCCCCAGGATCATGGGGAACGGGGTGGCTCTGAGGGCAGAATCAAAGGACTCATCATCATCTTTTTCTACCATCCCTTGTAAGAAACTCAGTCATAATCTAGTCCAGAGTCAGAGAGGCTGCTCAGAGTCCACCTGCAGCTGGCCTGGGACTTAGCAAGTATGTAGCTAAGTATGTTAGCAAGTATATTGCTGGCAGCATGGAGGGGTAAGGGCGTGGGAGGTGTTTAATTGCTTAGTGCCAGGGGTCTTTCTCAGGCTCAGCCTGCTTCCCTTTTTCTTCTTTCTTCCTGCTTTCCATTTGTCTAGTATCTATTGAATTACTCACTCCCATGTGCCAGGCACTGGAGATACAAAGTGGGATAAGACATAAGCCATGCTCTAATAAAGAGACAAAGAAAGAGATGATTTTAGGCCGGGCATGGTGGCTCACGCCGGTAATCCTAGCACTTTGGGAGGCTGAAGCGAGTGGATCACCTGAAGTCAGGAGTTTGAGACTGGCCTGGCTAACATGGTGAAACCCTGTCTCTACTAAAAATACAAAAATTAGCTGGGCATGGTGGCGGGCACCTGTAATCCCAGCTACTCTGGAGGCTGAGGTAGGAGAACCACTTGAACCCAGGGGGCAGAGGTTGCAGTGAGCCAAGATCACACCACTTCACCACTCCAGCCTGGGCTATAGGTCAAGATGCTGTCTCAAAAAAAAAGAGATGATTTTAATGTTATGTGTAAGAGCAACAGTAAGATAAATGCAAAAGGCATTTGACAGGAGCTCGAAGGGAGGCACCTGACACAGCCAGGGTAGAGTCAGCAGAAGCTTCCTGGAAATGACAATTGTGGATGCCAAGGGGCTTAGAGATGAAGGGTGCTCCAGGGAGAGCACACAGCATGAGCAAAAGCAATGAGAGTGCGGGGAGTGTGGGACAACCATGAGTTGAATGTAAACACAAACAGAGGAGGGTTTGGAAGGATGTGTGCCTGCTCAGGGCCCCCAGGGGGCCAAAGGCACATTCTGGAGGCACCTGGTGGTATTCGAGGCCCTCTGGCTGCTCTGAGTAGGGATTTGGGAGAGCCATAGCAAGAGGCAGAGACCCTGGGTGGGAGGGCTGGGTTAGGAGTGGAGGTGAGAGAGCAGGTAGATCTGAGAAATGTTAGCAGGAAATTGGTAGCACCAGACATTTGCCTGGCTGTTGGAGATGAGTGACAGGGAGGAGTCAGAGGATCTCAGTTTTCTAGCTGGGTGGCTGGAAGGATGATGGGGTCACTGCTGATATAGAGAATACAGGATCTACTGCCATACCATTCTGAATGCGCCTGATCTCATCTGATCTTGGAAGCTAAGCAGGGTTGGGCCTAGTTAGTATTGGATAGGAGAATAATACAGGGTCTTCTCCCAGCAACCTTTCTTGCCTTGGGGAATACTCCCAGCTTCACAGTAGGATATAATCTTTCCTATGTTGCCTTTTGCATAGCTGATCTTAAAGACATGCACATGAGCCCTTTTCTTTCCTTCCTTCCTTCCTTCCTTCCTTCCTTCCTTCCTTCCTTCCTTCCTTCCTCCCTCCCTTCCTTCCCCCTTTTTTTTTTTGACAGAGTTTTGCTCTTGTTGCCCAGGCTGGAGTGCAGTAGCACGATCCCAGTTCACTGCAACCTCCACCTCCCAGGTTCAAGCGATTCTCCTGCCTCAGCCTCCCAAGTAGCTGGGATTACAAGCATGTGCCACCACGCCCAGCTAATTCTTTTTGTATTTTTAGCAGAGACGAGGTTTCACCATGTTGGTCAAGCTGGTCTCAAACTCCTGACCTCAAATGATCCACCTGCCTTGGCCTCCCAAAGTGCCAAGAGATTACAGGCATGAGCTACCATGCACGGCCAGGCCCTTTTCATTGGAAAGATTTTAATTCAAGTGCCCTCAGGAGATGAAGTTCCCTTCACTCTGGTGTAGTGAATGAAATATAGGAACACAGTTTGTACCGTGGAGTCTCCAGGCCAAAGCTGAAGTTTCAGCTTAGGTAACAAATGTTACCTAAGCCCAGTGGTTCCTAGTGGAAGCTTTGGTTCTAGAAAACCCACTTGTAGTAAACATCTGCCATTCTTTATGGAGAACTAGTAAATCACTCCCCTTCCTGTGTCCAAGGACTTATTCACCTTGTTTGGGGATAGACCCCACCTCTCACAATGAAGATGTGATATCAGATACTGTATTTCTCAGACTCCCTTGCAGCTACTTGGCATGTCAAGGGCATGTGGCCTAGACTCTGCAAGTCAGATGTACCTGCCAGAGTCTCAGGTCCATGAAGAGCATTCTGTGACAGCAGCAGTAATGACGGGGAAATCACATTCTCATAACAGCCATGGTGGACCCTCCTGGGGACTTGCAAGTGATGTACCCTAAAACCTAAGCTTCCTTAGGTTCACAGTAACTTCCTGCTGTTTGCAATTAAGGACTGTGACTAGTTCTTTGGTGGCATATCAATCCAACAGGGTACATGGCTAAGGCAAAAGCAGAGTCTAGGAGAACACAGACGTTGTTCAGAGGACAGTAAGTGAAACCATTTAGCAAGAACAGAGGCTTCTTTCACAGGGGCGGGTAAAGATAAGGTTGGAGAGCTCCAAAAGGCCACTTAAGCCTGGTCATCACCTTCTAAGAGGCATCAATATTGCTTTAATGATTTTTGTTTTGGAATAATTTTGTATTCACAGAAAAATTGCAAAGACAACATAGAGTTTCCGTGTATCCCTCATCCAGATTCCCCTAATGCTAACATCTCACATGACATGGTACATTTGTGAAAACTGAGAAGTTACTATCAGTTAAACTCCAGACTTGATTTGGATTTCACTAGTATTTTCCACTAATGAACTTGGTCTGTTCCAGGATACAATTCAGGATGCCACTATGCATTTGGATACCAACATTTTTTTTTTTTTTTTGAGATGGAGTTTCACTTTTATTGCCCAGGCTGGAGTGCAATGGCGCCATCCGGCTCACCACAACCTCTGCCTCCTGAGTTCAAATGATTCTCCTGCCTCAGCCTCCCAAGCAGCTGGGATTACAGTCATGTGCCACCACACCCAGCTAATTTTGTATTTTTAGTAGAGACAGGGTTTCTCCATGTTGGTCAGGCTGGTCTCGAACTCCGGACCTCGTGATCTGCCCACCTCAGCCCCACAAAGTGCTGGGATTACAGGTGTGAGCCACCACATCCAGCCACTGACATTTTTTTTTTCTTTTTTTTTTTTTTTGAGACGGAATCTTGCTCTGTCACCCAGGCTGGAGTGCAGTGGCCGGATCTCAGCTCACTGCAAGCTCCACCTCCCGGGTTCACGCCATTCTCCTGCCTCAGCCTCCTAAGTAGTTGTGACTACAGGCGCCCGCCACCACACCCAGCTAATTTTTTTTTTTTGTATTTTAGTAGAGACGGGGTTTCACCGTGTTAGCCAGGATGGTCTCGATCGCCAGACCTCGTGATCCGCCCGTCTCAGCCTCCCAAAGTGCTGGGATTACAGGCTTGAGCCACTGCGCCCCGCCACCACCGACATTTTTAAAGAAGAATATTAACATGATTAAAGGTTTTTAGGCTGGGTGTGGTGGCTCACAACTGCAGTCCCAGCACTTTGGGAGCCTGAGGTACGTTGATCACTTGAGGTCAGGAGTTTGAGACCAGCCTAGCCAACATGGTGGTGTCTACTAAAAATACACACACACACACACACACACACAAAATTAGCCAGGTATGGTAGTGTGCTCCCGCAGTCCCAGCTACTTGGGAGGCTGAGGCAGGAGAATCGCTTAAACCCAGGAGGTGGAGGTTGCAGTGAGCCAAGATCGTGCCACTGCACTCCAGCCTGGGCAACAGAGCAATGCTGTCTCAAAAAATAAAAATAAATTAAAAAAAAAAAAAGGTGTTTTAAGAAAACCATCTGATAGCAACATAAAGGGTGAGCTGGGAAGTGGAGTAGAAGGCATCTGTAAAGACATTCCAGAACCTTCACCAAGCTTCCACATACATTCTAATGTCTGTGCCTGAAGGGCACTTTATGAAGGTGCAGTTGCTGAGAAGAGAAAATCTAGCCCCCCAGAAGCATCTCTGTGCCTGTTCAGGGACCCAGGGGCCAAAGGCACAGTGAGGATGCACCTGGTGGCCTCCACCTAGCAGTGCTGGCAAACTAGGTTTTCCTGCCTAGGCTACAAAAGTTGATTGATAAATCCAGACAGGCAGCCAAGGAAATGCATGCTTGCCTCCTTTTCCGAAAGTCTAGTCTTATCTCCCTTAGGTAATGGTTTGGTGTTATGCAGAGAACAGACTCTGGAGTCAGGATGGACCTAGGTGTGAGTCTCAGTGCTGTCAGTTACTATGGGACTCTAGTTGAGTTATTGAACTTTGAGCTTCAGTTTCCTCACTGGTAAAAACTGGCACCTTAAACCTCCTTCACAGGATTATTGAGAGGATTAAATAACATTTAGAAAGTGCTCAGTAGGGGCCGGGCGCGGTGGCTCAAGCCTGTAATCCCAGCACTTTGGGAGGCCGGGACGGGCGGAACACGAGGTCAGGAGATCGAGACCATCCTGGCTAACACGGTGAAACCCCGTCTCTACTAAAAAATACAAAAAAACTAGCCGGGCGAGATGGCGGGCGCCTGTAGTCCCAGCTACTCGGGAGGCTGAGGCAGGAGAATGGCGGAAACCCAGGAGGCTGAGCTTGCAGTGAGCTGAGATCCGGCCACTGCACTCCAGCCTGGGTGACAGAGCGAGACTCCACCTCAAAAAAAAAAAAAAAAAAAAAAAAGAAAGTGCTCAGTAGGGTAGCTGGCACACAGTAGGCATCTGATAATCATCAACTCCTTTGACAATTTAAGAATAGAGTCCGGGCCCCAAATTCTTACATATTCTCAGTACACCGAAGGGACTTCCTCAATTGATGATCATAATATAGAGCTCACAAATAACCCAGGAACCTGAGAAAGGGCAGAGCATGTCTCCAGTCAATAGTTTCTTTATTTAAGAAGTCTATGTTGGGCACTCATGAAACAGCAATAAAGAAATAAAGGCCAGGCATTGTACTAAATGACCAAGACATGGTCTGTGTCAAGAAGGTCAAGGCCAAGGACATCAAAGAGATGTCTCCAGACAACTTTCATTCAGGTATGACACATTTGACAGGAGTTTAATAAACAGGGTGCCCAAGGGCACAAAGACTGGCCATGGTGTGGGGTGAGGGAAGGGCTCCACAGAGAGGGGAATGGTGGGCTTGGGACCGGCAGGATGAGCAATTCTTTCAGTGTAAAAGCTTGGGGTGGAGGGTGGGGGAGAGAGAGAGAGAGAGAGAAACATTTTGTCATGTGGGAAAACACATCTGAAGCTATGGGTGGTCTTGTGGGATTTATGGTAGGAGTGATGGGAGATAGGATTACAAAAACATGGCAGCTCTCATGGCTGAGGGGCAGCTCTCTAGTGGCAGGGGTGGGGCAGGTGACCTCACTTGAAGTTGTGCTTCTGCATAGCAACCACTATTCTTTTTTGTACATCATTTAGTTGATGTGGCTTGGGGAAGAAATGATTACTGGTAGTAGTAATTGGGGGGCAGGGGAGGGGCCATTCCTGCCACTCCTAGGCATAGCCACTGCTACAGAGGGGACCATATGACTGCTATGGAAGAGGAGGGGAGGTGGGATGAATGTTGGGGAGTCAGCCACAATTTCCACTACACCTTCAACTAGAGAAACAGAAATGGGTGCAGAGAAGATTTGAAAGATTTTAGAGATGAATAGTCAGAATTTGTTGAGAATGAGTGTAAGTGGAGGGTCAAAGATAAGACCAAGGCTTTTAATGTGGCCAACGGGGTGAATGGAGAAGCAGGGGAAACGGCTTTGCTGGCTGGGGTGCGGTAGGGTTGGTGGTGGGCATGAGGGTGGGGAGGAGAACTGTTTTGTAGCCATTGAGTGTAAGGGATCCCTGCTGTGAAATCCATAGTTTGATACAGCTCTAGCTTTAAAAGACATCCTCCTGTTTGGGATTTGCTTCAGAATAATCAGAGTGGGGGTAGGCTGTAGGTGAAACCAGACTGGTTCTGAGTAGATAACTCAAGTTGGTGAGAAAGTCAAAGTTGGCTCATACGAAGAAGGTAAAAAGCTGCACTGCGACTCAACAGGCTGGGAGGACGTTACACAGCTAAAGCCAGTCACAAAAGTTACCATGAAACAGTATTTCTCCCACGGGCACATTGTAGCTGTAAAGTGTCATAACGACCCCCTTCCTTGTGTGACTACTGCTTTCTGACTCATAGAGAAACCTTGTTCTTTAAAATAATGAACTATTAGAAACTTTGCTGTGTGAAATATTAAATGTTGACAGTAAAAATGAAACATTCCTTTTTTTTTTTTTTTTTTTTTTTTTGCCAGAAGATTCTTTTTTTTTTTTTTTTTTGTTTGTTTGTTTGTTTTTTTGTTTGAGACGGAGGAGTCTCGCTCTGTCGCCCAGGCTGGAGTGCAGTGGCGCGATCTCGGCTCACTGCAAGCTCCGCCTCCCGGGTTTACGCCATTCTCCTGCCTCAGCCTCCCGAGTAGCTGGGACTACAGGCGCCCGCCATCTCGCCCGGCTAGTTTTTTGTATTTTATAGTAGAGACGGGGTTTCACCGTGTAGACCAGGATGGTCTCGATCTCCTGACCTCGTGATCCACCCGTCTCGGCCTCCCAAAGTGCTGGGATTACAGGCTTGAGCCACCGCGCCCGGCTTGGCCAGAAGATTCTAAGTCACTTTGACACAGAGAAGTTGTCTTGGTTTCCAATCCAGGTTCATAGTTTCACGTAAGGAGCTTCTGAACACAAATTCCATGTTTGTCTTAACTTTGTACTTTCTAGGGAAACAAACCTGGCTTCACTGCACAGTTCAGAACAGACTCCTTTATACATAGTGGACTCCTTTATACACAGTCCTGCTTTGCTTTGCACCTATCCAAACAATACTTCATTCAATTTTACCTAAACTCTAGTTTTCCTTAAAATCCTGTAACAGTATCTTTTCCTGTTTGGTGAGATGTCCCACAGTTCCTCTGGTATGTGGTCTTCCTCGTTGCAATTTGACCTTCTCAAATTCAAGGTTTGTTTCTGGTGATCTTAGGCTGAGTGGGCTAGAATGTGGGTATGGGGGTACAGGGGTGCTTGATACCATTCCCTCTTGCATATGATTCACATTTTCCATAAAATTTCCAAGTTCATAAGAAGCCTTCACCCCATGAGAATAGTAGGAGCCATGATAGTGTTTGAGATCTGTGGAAGGCAGAATAATAGCCTCCCTCCTACCCCACAGCTTGGATTTCCCAGAGGAGGCCAGTGTTATCACGTGGGTCCTTAAAACCAGGACAAAAAGTGGCTGTGGTTAGAGATGCAACATTACTGGCTTTGAAGATGAAGGGGCCACAAGCCAATGAATGTGAGCAGTTTCTAGAAGACAGAAAAGGTAAAGAAACAGAATCTCCTCTAGAACCTCCAGAAAGAAAAGCAGCCCTGTTGATAACTTGATTTTGTCCCAGTGACACCCATGTCAGAGTTCTGACCTCCAGAGCTGTAAGATAATAAATGTGTGCTGCTTTAAGCCATTACATTTGTGGTAATTTGATAATGGCAGTGATGGAAAACAAATTCAAGATCACGCAGAGGGAGTAGACAAAGACAGAAATGAGCCAAGGGTGCCTTGGAGACACCAACATTTTCGAGGAAAGGAGAGAAAGATGTCAGCCCAGGAGGCAGAAGGGGAGGCATCAAATGTAGGGAAGCCAGGAGAGACCCACAAAGGAGAGAGTGGTTCGGAGAATGAGGGCTGAAGAAGGTTAAATAGTATTAAAATTTTAAAGTGCATGTTATTTCGTTGCATCACTTCTTCTGTGATTCTGGTATTTGCATATAACAAACAGCCTCTTTTACTTGAAACTATCACCTTCTCTCTCACGTTGAAAGCCTGAGAGTTTGAAAACTTTCACAACCTTGATCCTTGTTATAAACCCATCAAGGTAATATTCAGGTTCCAGAACAGCAGGTTTTACCACATCGTAAACCAGAAAGAAATGCAGCTATTTTTTATGTGTTAATCCAAATTTTTTGATGCTGGGAGTTGGCCTAAACCAAGAGTAACAGCCATCCAGACTGGCCTGACAGTGTAGAGTAGGGACCATTTTAGTGCGACCTCCACTCTCTAGCATTCCCTTTAAAAACCCAAGGTGCCCAAGGTTTCAGCCTGCCTTCCTGTGGTCCTAATCCACACACTTACAGGCTCCACCCAGACCTACTTGTCCCTCCCCCGCAATTTAAGTTTCAAAATTACTGCTGTTCATTAATATGTTTACTCTCTACAGATGATCTTAGCTACAAATTTGGAAAATGACAAACTATATCACCTGGGTTAGACTGTTGATGGCATGTACTATCCTAGAAGACATTTCTTTTTATTTATTTATTTATTTTGAGACAGTCTTGCTCTGTCACCCAGGCTAGAGTGCAGTGGTGCAATCTCGGCTCACTGCACCCTCTGCCTCACAGTTCAAGTGATTCTCCTGCCTCAGGCTCCCGAGTAGCTGGGACTATAGGCCTGCACCACCATGCTCAGCTAATTTCTGATTTTTAGTAGAGATGGGGTTTCACCTTGTTGGCCAGGCTGGTCTCAAATTCTTGGCCTCAAGTGATCCGCCCGCCTCAGCCTCCCTAAGTGCTTGGATTACAGGCTTGAGCCACTGTGCGCAGCCAACGTTTAGTTTCTAAAAGGCAATGTTTACCAGTAGAGATGCTGAATTTGTAGACTTTCAGACTTTATTTTTTTTAAACTAGTGTTATTTTATTTACTTATTTATTTTTTTAAATTTTATTTATTTATTTATTTATTTATTTTGGACTTTCAGACTTTAAAACTAGGTGAAGAGTGTGGTGGCTTACGCCTATAATCCCAGTGCTTTGGAAGGCCAAAGCGGGAGAATCACTTGACACCAGAAGTTGGAGACTAGCCTGGGCAACATAGTGAGACAGTCTCTACTAAAAATAAAATAATTAGTGGGCGTGGTGATGTGCACCTGTAGTCTCAACTACTCAGGAGGCTGAAGTAGGAGGATGGCTTGAGCTCAGGAGTTCGAGGCCGTAGTGAGCTGTGATTGCCACCACTGCACTCTAGCCTGGGCAACACAGTGAGACTGTGGGGGTTAAAAAAAAGAAATGAAGTACGTGCTACCACTTGGAAGAACCTTAAAAACATTATGCTCAGTTAAAAAAAAAGAAGTTACAGAATACAATATATTATGATTCTATTCTTATGAAATTGCAGAATAGGCAAATCTAGAGAGACAGAAGTAGACTAGTTGTTGCCTAGTGCTGGGAGTTGGAGGCAGGGAAACTTGGGGGAGATGGGTATGGGCTTTCTTTTTGGGGTGATGAAAATGTTCTGGAATTGTGGTATTGGTCATGCAGCCCTATGACTATTATACTAAAAACCATTGAATTGTATACTTTATTTTTTATTTTTATTATTATATTTTGAGATGGAGTTTTGCTCTTGTTGCCCAGGCCGGAGTGCAGTGGTGCGATCTTGGCTCACTGCAACCTCTGCCTCCCAGGTTCAAGTGATCCTTCTGCTTTGCCTCCTGAGTAGCTGAGATTACAGGCACGCACCACCACACCCAGCTAATTTTTTGTATTTTTAGTAGAGATGGGGTTTCACTATGTTGGCCAGGCTGGTCTCAAACTCCTGATCTCAGTTGATCCACCTGCCTTGGCCTCCCAGAGTGCTGGGATTACAGGCATGAGCCACCACGCCTGGCCTGTACACTTTATTTTTCAGAGATAGGGTCTTGCTCTGTCACCTATAAGTGCAGTGGCAGGATCATAGCTCACTGCAGCCTCCAACTCCTGGGGTCACATGATCCTCCCACCTCACCCTCCCAAGTAGCTAGGGCTATAGGCTTACTCCACCACACCTGGCTTATTTTTTAAATATTTACTTTTTTGGAGAGCTGGTCTCTCGTTATGTTACCCGGGCTGGTCTCAAACTCCTGACCTCAAGCAATTTTTACTTTGGCCTCCCAAATCTCTGGGATTACTGGTGTGAGCCATTATGTGTGGCCTGAATTGTACAGTTTAAATGAGTGAATTGTATGGTATGTGAATTATGTATCAATAAAGCTATTAAAATGTTTTAAATAAGTAGGATAAGGAAATTGTCATACTTCCATATTAAAACATAACTTTTTTTTTTTTTTGAGATGTAGTTTGGTTCTTGTCACCCAGACGGGAGTGCGGTGGTGTGATCTTGGCCCACTGCAACGTCCACCTCCTGGGTTCAAGTGATTCTCCTGCCTCAGCCTCTCAAGTAGCTGGGATTACAGACATGCACCACCATGCCCGGATAATTTTTGTATTTTTGGTAGAGACGGGGTTTCGCCATATTGGCCAGGCTGGTCTTGAACTCCTGACCTCAGGTGATCCACCTGCCTTGGTCTCCCAAAGTGCTGGGATTACAGCCGTGAGGCACCTTGCCTGGCCTACGTATTTGTTAGAAACCAATCTCACATTAATTTCCCCTAAGCATAAAGGTCAGAAACACAGCTTTCTGTCTTCTGGGACACTCTTACGTCCCCAGATCATTCATCTTCCTGTGTACCTGCAGAACTGTCAAGGGTTCAGTGCAAGAGGTCCGCTCCTGTGAATCACGGACCTGCAGGCTTCTGGCAATGGAGCACTTCAATCCTATAGCGCCATGTATTTTTCTTCCCTTAACAATAAATTCTACTTGAAGGTTAAAGAGCACAACAAAAAATTTTCTTTTTTTTTCCTGCACGGAGAGATCCACCCCATTAACGTTATGTGAAACTCACTGGGTAAGGTATTTAGACAAAGCTAGAGTGCCGGGCTGGCCAATCTTAAATGTCAGATGCTTAACTTTTGGGTTCTTGCTGTTTTCTCCCTTTCTTTTGGCCAACTTCTTTAGCCCTAGGACAAGGGATTAAGTTCCCCACACCTGTCCCCCATATCAAGAGTGGCAGATGGTAAGAGATAAAGAAGCTTCCTAGAGTTCAAGCTCCATTTCCTGCTCTGGGGGCTCACATTTAAGATCCCACCCACTCTTGAGCCACTTTTCCCTTCTTCATGCATGGCAGGTAGGGCTTGGGTGAGAGTTCTGGGAGCAATTTGAAAATTGCTAGTTGATATGGTTAGGCTTTGTGTCCCCAACCAAATCTCATCTTGAATTGTAATCCCCAGGTGTCAAGGGAGAGACCTGGTGGGAGGTGACTGTATCACTGGGGCAGTTTCTCCCATGCTGTTCTCATGACAGTGAGCTCTCACGACATCTAATGGTTTTATAAGGCAGTTTTCCCTGCTCTTTCTTGCACTCACTCATTCACCTGCCACCATGTAAGATGTGCCTGTTTCCCCTCTGCCATGATTGTAAGTTTCCTGAGGCCTCCCCCAGCATGTGAAACTGTGAATCAATAAAACCTCTTTCCTTTATAAATTACCCAGCCTCAGGTAGTTATCTTTATAGCAGTGTGAAAACGGACTAATACACTAGTCTAGAGGTGAATTCAGAGCAAGCACCAAGAAACACATGCTGAAATAAATGAGCACATGAATTAGAAAAACAAGCAAAACTTAAACTTTATTTTCAAAATGCTTCAGATACAAAAGAAAACAATGGTAAAGTCTAACAATAATTAACAAACCAGCCCTTAAGCGGCAGAGTGCTCCAGGGATGAGAGGGGCTAGGAATGGAAAGGTGGTTGAGAGACACAACATTTTTCTAGCTTCAGAAAGTCAGGGAGCCCAGATCACGGCCTGAACATCATGGTATCAGTTACAGATTCTTTATAAAGGTGTTTACCTGTGGGAAGGAGAAAATCAAAAGTTTAATTTCATATTTTTAACAGACTTTTCAATAGTCCACCCCCAATGCATATGCAGTCAAGCCCATGAGGTTTTTGTGTGGAAAGGAAAATAGGCATGGAGAAGAAATGTGAGAAGCCCAGGGTCATATAGCATCAAGGGGCAGAGCTGGGAATAGAATCCAGTAGTCTCATTTCCCTAGTTTTAGGATGCCTTAGAGAGGAAAGTCAGCTGGCAAGCACATGTTACAAGTCAATTATTTAACAATTATTAGTCCAGCATACTTTAGAGAATAGGGATATATTTGTAATTTGCACAAGATCCCATAGGCCTTGGAGTGTGAAATGCAACGTGAGATGCAAAGCACAAGACCCATGATATTGAACTCTGAAGCAAAGGCCAGAAAGATAAAAGTACAACAAAGGAAACCACTAGAAAGCAGAAGTTAAAGTCCTTCCCACCTCTCTCATGAGGTCTTCTTGTTTGGTTACTTCCTCAGAAAAATCATCATTGACATCCAACACCAGCACTGGAATATTCATCAGAGCCTCAAAGTGGAGCCTATAAGAAGCATGAACGTTTGGGGGACAGAAAAAAAGAAAAGTAATTTGAGTCAAGTTTCACATACTTGCCAAGTCTTTCTTACTCAGAAAACAGATCTAAATTCAACATGACTTTTCAATGAAACTGCATGTAAACTACATTTAAAAAAACAAATTCAATAAAGTTGGCTGGAAACAGAAAGGTTGAGGCTTCTCTTCATTCTTGAGAGTGATACTAATGGTCAGAGCACCAAACATTTTAAGTGGACAACAAACCAAGCCAAAGGGAGGACAGGCAGAAACTAGGAATGCCAATTTAGTAATATTGACAATTTCTCTAACGTTTTCAGCCCTTCATGCTGAGCCAACTATCACCATCGATCACAATGTTCAATCTAGGGAAATGTTAAGAAACAAAGAAAAAGCTGGAGAAATAGAATCTAATAAAAAAGCCCTTGGAATGTAAAGATTATAATTCAATATTAAACTTCTTCTGGGCGTCTCACTCTGTCGCCGAGGCTGGAGTGCAGTGGTGCGATCTTGGCTCACTGCAACCTCTGCCTCCCAGTTTCAAGTGATTCTCCTGCCTCAGCCTCCTGAGTAGATGGGATTATAGGCACCTGACACCACACCTGGCTAATTTTTGTATTTTTAGTAGAGATGGGGTTTCACCATGTTGGCCAGGCTGGTCTTGAACTCCTGACCTCAGGTGATCCACCGCCTCAGTCTCCCAAAGTGCTGGGATTACAGACGTGAGCCACGGCATCCAGCAATATTAAACTTCTGAGATGGAAAATGCTTGACATTTCCAGTATATTCTGAACCTTCCTACAGGGGGCTGCATGCTGAACTTGTTTTTAACAACTGGCTGTTGGGAGCCAGGTCTCTCTGATACATTCTTTTCTCCACTTACTTCGTGGTCTTGTGAAGAAGCCAGGCTTCGTGTTGGCCATGCAGCTGCTCTAGATACGCCAGCTCAATTCCTTTCTCTTCCTCCCTGGCCCTCCGGTACAGTCTCTTCAAACAAACCTAAAAGACAGTCCCCAGGCCCTGATGAGCTCATCTGCTGTTTTGGCTGCTACAATGCAGTCTTAGGGGGCTCTGAGGCCCACCCACAATGTCTATCTTGGGCATTACAAGCCATACCTTTACTTCTACTGTCTTGTTTTCTTATGCAATCAGGGGATCTACACCATTCTTTTCCCATCTCCACCTTAAACCTGCTCTTCCTCTGGAGTATCCTAAATTGGTTAATGGCGAACATCATCCATCCAGTCATCCAAGCCATGGACCTGGAATTTTCCTTGTTCTTCCTTCTCCCTACTATATCCGGAAAGTCACTCAATTCTCTTTCATCTCACTAGATGGTTCTCTCCTCACCTCTACCCTTGTCAGGTCCTCATTACCTCTCACCTGGATTATGGCACAAGCCTTCTGATTTTGCCTCCCAGAGGCAGGGAAGTATATGGACAGAGTACAGGCCTTAAGGTTAGAAAATCCAGGAGTAAATTCCTGCCTTCATCAGGTACTAGCAGTGTAATCTTTGTGGGCTTCTATTTCCTCATTGTCTACCCATCCACAGGTAACTAAGGTAAGTCGTATTGGGCTCCTGGCAAAAGCTGTTCCTTTCTTCCAGTTTGTACCCTTCACTCCACCCTTCGGTAGTACAGCAATATAATGACATGACTTTCCTTGCTGAAAATACTTCACAGGCTCTTTACCACCTACAGCCATAGCCCCAGGGTTCAAAGCAGTATGTATGAGTAGCACTGCATTTATAAAATGTTAGTTCATTTGAAATATGTCTTTCATATCATACCAAACATTCACTCAGGAATAGAATGTAAAATTTGCACAGGTCAAAGATAAAACAAACAAGTGGAAAAACAAGTGAGGCTTGAGACTAACTCTTATCCCCTGCTGCTTTGCAGAGTGTGCATAATTCTATTCTGCATTCATCTGGTAGTGAAGTTTGATGCACACTGGCTCAGAAAATGACATCTTCCTTACCTGTCACACAGAGCTACCCCTCCTACTTCTCAACTGCCTTAGCTCTTCCCCTGGACTCACTGCTTTAGCCAGATTTGACCTCTTTCCTGGGGAACAGGCCAGGCTCTTTCACATCTCAAAATTTTTGCTCCAAATGTTTGTTTTGACTGAATTATTTTCAGGCTTCTCTCTGCTTGACAAACATTTCATTATTCAATATCATCTGTCCTGGAAGAATAGATGGATTAACCCACCGATTTAGAACTTCCCTCTTATTTTATTTTTTTGAGACAGAGTCTCGTTCTGTTGCCAGGCTGGAGTGCAGTGGCGAGATCTCAGCTCATTGCAACCTCCACCTCCTAGGTTCAAGCGACTCTTCTGCCTCAGCCTCTTGAGTAGCTGGGACTACAGGTGGGCGCCACCACGCCCAACTAATTTTTTGTATTTTTAGTAGAGATGCGGTTTCACCATGTTGGCCAGGATGGTCTCGATCTCTTGACCTTGTGATCTGCCTGCCTTGGCCTCCCAAAGTGCTGGGATTACAGGCGTGAGCCACCGTGCCCGGGCCAGGACTTCCCTCTTTCAATAACTTAAGAACTGAAAACTTAATTTCCAAATGTAGTACACAATAATCCCAAAGACTTGGGAGTCTTTGCTGTTTCTCTCTTACCTGTTCTCTAAGGAAATAAAATTATAGAAACAAATTTCATTAATGATCAAAAGGTATATGCATTTGCAATTATATACTGCCAGACTGCCTCCTTAGAGGTTAACCAATTAATATTCCCACTGGAAAGGTAGCTTTAGGATTTCTAAGCATAGCAAAGCTATCTAATTTTCCTTTTTGAGAAAAAAAATGTCTGATTCATGAAAACAATTTTATTTTTAAATGTGGCTTTATGCTTCCAAGTACACACAGAAAGGCAGAACAATTCTTTTTAGGAAAGCTAATTATTCATTCACTGCTTGCAGACAAACACTGACACTAACATTGATCTATTAAAATAGGCTAACATGGCCGGGCGTGGTGGCTCAAGCCTGTAATCCCAGCACTTTGGGAGGCCGAGACGGGCGGATCACGAGGTCAGGAGATCGAGACCATCCTGGCTAATATGGTGAAACCCCGTCTCTACTAAAAAATACAAAAAACTAGCCGGGCGAGGTGGAGTAGTCCCAGCTACTCGGGAGGCTGAGGCAGGAGAATGGCGTGAACCCGGGAGGCGGAGCTTGCAGTGAGCCGAGATGGCGCCACTGCACTCCAGCCTGGGCGACGGAGTGAGACTCCATCTCAAAAAAAAAAAAAAAAAAAAATAGGGTAACATATCTCTATTTACTATTAATTTCCTTAACAGAGCAAATGGATTTCCCTTAGTGGTCTAAGTCTTAACTGGTGGCAGTATTGAGGGGGGAAAAAAAAAGAAGTCGAAGCAAACTCCTACTATGAGCATTTAGCATAACTCTTGCTTTACTGATATGGTTAGAACAAATTCTATTTTTAAAAATCCCGTGTAAACAGTGCTTTAATCTGGCCCCTCTTCATCTCAGTCCTCATGAGGAAGACACACCTGCATGTGCACAGGAAAGATAGTGTAGCTACAAGTGGCAGAGGAAAGACCCTATACTGGTCTTCTTAACCTGCCCCACCCAGGAAGAACTGCTGTTCTGATCGCTTGGAGTCAGAGACAGGAAATGGAAAGTGACTGCTAGTGGGTCTTTTCACTATGCCTCTCAAGCCCAAACCCAGGTGCCACTTGTCCCCATGCACCTCCTGCATGCTATCCCCATGCTGTGCTGGTCCCAGGCAGGGCCTGGCTTTTTGATGTACACTGATCAGCTGCACTCTCTTCTTGATTCCATGGGGCTGGGTAGGAATACTGAGGCCTAGCCATTTCTCTTCTGAGTTTTAAAATTGTTAGCTTGCTTGTTTTTTTTTTTTTTTTAATTTTTAGAGATGGGGTCTCCCTATATTGACCATGCTGGTCTTGAGCTCCTGACCTCAAGCAATCCTCCCATCTCGGCCTCCCAAAAGTGCTGGGATTACAGGCATGAGTGAGTCACCGTGCCCAGCCTGACTTGCTTTTTTTTTTTTTTTTTTCTAAGTTTTATTTATTTATTTGAGACAAGGTCTTGCTTTGTGGCCTAGGCTGAAATGCAGTGGTGCAATCATGACTCACTGCAGCCTCAATCTCCCAGGCTCAAGTAATATCCCACCTCAGCCTGCTGAGTAGCTGGGAATAGAGACACACCACCATGCTTGGCTAATTTTTAAATTTTTCGTAGAGGGCAGGGAGCTCTCACTATGTTGCCCAGGTGGGTCTTAAACTCCTGGGCTCAAGCAGTCCTCACACCTTGGTCTCCCAAAGTGCTGGCATTGCAGGCATGAGTCACTGCACCTGCCTGGTCCAGTCTGGCCTAGCTTGCTTGCTTTTAAGAAGTTAGGGGGCCGGGCGCGGTGGCTCACGCCTGTAATCCCAGCACTTTGGGAGGCAGAGGTGGATGGATTACGAGGTCAGGAGATCGTAGACCATCCTGGGTAACACGGTGAAACCCCGTCTCTACTAAAAATACACAAAATTAGCCGGGCGTGATGGCAGGCGCCTGTAGTCCCAGCTACTTGGGAGGCTGAGGCAGGAGAATGGCGTGATCCCAGGACGGGGAGCTTGCAGTGAGCCGAGATCGTGCCACTGCACTCCAGCCTGGGCGACAGAGCAAGACTCCATCTCAGAAAAAAAGAAGATAGGGAAGAATAGGTAGAAAGGAGCAGAAGGACCTACGAAGTCCATTTGACATGCTCGAAACTCGGTATTTACTAGGGCTCTGAACTGGAAGATTGGGCACCTGCACAGTTTTTTTTTTTTACATAGTGACATGTCAACTTCTATTCTGTTCTTCCCTTGGGCACAGTTACCTCTGAACTTCACAGAAGAGGTCAAGTGTGACTTCAGGAAAGAAATATAGGCATTCCTGCATCTCTGGAACTAATGCCATCAAAACAGCATTAAAATCCCCGTCTAATCTCAAAATGAGTAAGTTATTTTTCTTTTCTGCCATTAAGTTGCAATAATTCTTCAACTCTTCTCATTCTACTCCAGCTGAAATATTTCAGTTAGCCTCTCCAAAAAGGCAGATCTGCCCCCAAGTGACGACGATAATGATAACGATGATGATGATGATGAGCATCATCATCATCATTACAAAGTGCTGGGATTACAGGCGCAATCATCATCATCATCATCACCATTTGCTATGGTTTCAGTGTATCCCCCAGAATTCATGTGTTGGAAATTTGGTCCTTAGTGTGGTAGTGTTGAGAGGTGGGGCCTTTAAGAGGTAATTAGGTTGTTAAGACAGATTAATGCCACTCTCTTGGGACTGGGTTAATTCTCGCCAGAGTGAGTTCTCATTCTCGTGGGACTGGACCAGCTGCCATGAGAGCAGGATGTTATAAAGCAAGGCTGCTACTCCCGTCTTGCCCCTTTTGCACATGCCTGTTCCCTTCCACCTCATCAAGTGATGAGGTAGCAGGATGTCCTCACTGGAAGTTAAGGCTGCCCAATTTAGACTTCCCAGTCTCCATAACTGTGAGCCAAAATAAGCCTCTTTATAAATTAACCAGTTTCAGGCATTCTGTTACAAGGTCATTCAGAGTGCACAAAGAAGAAAAGCAATTAAGACTTTCTTGTTCTCCCTGCTGGGTCCAACTTCCACTCCCCAGAAACAAGAGCCTCTTCAGCTGGCCCAAGTAGCCCCATTTTACTCCCAGGAATGAGTCACTCCACTTCCTCTCTCACTCCTCCCCAGTGCTGGCTTCAAGGCACTGAGCTGATTGTGCTGAAGTTCTGTTCTCTTGGAAAAGGTTAAGTCAGCATTCTCACTTCTCCTAATGCTCAGCTCCTCAACCTCCTGCTTCTTTCAGTCCAGCCATCCCAAGACTCCTATAGGAAACCTGTCACCTCTTCAAATTCCAACCAGGATCTTTACTCAGTCCAACCTCACAGCACTCTCACTCCTCTTTGGCCCAGGCCACAAACCTTCCTGGGGCTCAGGACTTCCCTCTCAACGTGAACCCTACACTTTGACACTTCAAACTGCCCTCTCTGAGAGGGGATTCGTTTCCCCCATAATCGCTGACACTAATCTCTACCCCTAAAGTATAATCCCCTTCTTCTATTCCGGTTCTCAGGCAATGAAGACTATTGAAAGAAGTCACAAAAACATGACCCACCTGGTCAACTTGCAATCAATGCATCTAACTTTAGTGTGGTTCTTTCCATGGAAGGTTATTAGCCCTCTGGCCTCACTGAATCTTTAGTTCAGTTTTATTTTATTTTAGAAACAAGTTCTCACTCTGTCACCTGGGCTGGAGTATAGTGGCATGATCACAGCTCACTGTAGCCTCAAGCTCCTGGACTTAGGTGACCCTCCTGTCTCACCTCCCCAATAGCTAAAACCACAGGCACACATAACCACACTCGGCTAATTTTTAAACTTTTTTGTAGAGATGGACTCACACTATATTGCCTAGGCTGGTCTTGAACTCCTGGTCTTAAGTGATCCTCCCATGCCAGCCTCCCAAAATACTGGGATTGTAAGCGTGAGCCACTGCACCCAGCCCAGTTTCATTTTAAACTTTAACCCTTATTTCTGTAGAATCTCTTATTCCTTCCTATGATCTAGCTTTTGTCTCAAAATGTCCAAAAACTCTCAACACAAAGATCCCCAGTATCTGGTCCCAGTCACATTCAAGGGCCTCTTTTTTCCTGGCTGCCACCTTCTTAAGGCAAGACCCTTCTTTCCAGTCCTCTCCCCATTGGCTGGTGTGAGGCTCTGTGATGGGAGCTCTCCCACTCATCCTCTGGTTCTGCTCAGTCTGTTCTCAGGCTCCTTTCTGCCCACAAGTCTCAGTTCCATCTCTAAAAAGCACAGCCTCTAGCTTGGAGACAGCTTTCCTTCCTTCTAACAGTATGTGGTCTATCTGGCATTTGACTATATATTGGATGTATGTCTCAAAAGCTGAGAGCGGTATATCTCTAAAAAAAAAAAAAAAAAAAAAAAAAAAACCTCTCACCTTGACTCAGAATCCCACTCCAGAAGAGCCCTTAGAGATCATCTAGATTGAGCCAGTGGATTTTACAGGCAAGGATCTCTCCAGTGGAATGGTCTCCAGGGGCTGCCCAAGGTCACTACCAGTCACCAGAAGCGACAGCTCACTTCAGCCTCCAGAGACTCTGGTGCTCCTGCCATGACATCATCATCCTACTGCATGCAGGATGGCACCAGCCAGAGAGTCACAGAATGGAACTACTATAGTCCATCTTGCCTTCCCAATGGCATCAGGGTTCAAAAAAGGGCCATAAATTAGGGCAGTATCATGATGAGGTGAGAAAATTCTCCTTCTCTTCCTCCTCACATCTTACTCAGGAAACCATCAAGACTCCACACTCTGATGACCCAGTCAGACTGAAGGAGGAGCTGAGGCAAGTGGCTACAGGTCAGAGCGTCCCACCTGCAAACCCTAAGTGATAAAGATGATGCTCGATTTGCTCTGTTGTTGCTACATCAACAGCGATCCTTTTATGCATAGTCAATGGCTTTAGCACTCTGCTACACGAAGCCAGTGGGGAACAGGGTGCTCAACACTGGGATAGGAGGGTGTCCCCCACTGCTCTCCATGCTGCAGGTAATGTCTACGCTCTAATTTCTCCAACCAGAAAATCAGGGGCTTGGAGAATGTCACTTCTTAGGTTTCATATGGCCCTAAAGTCTACGGTTTTAGGTTCGGTGTTACCTGGGGAGAAGCCTGGAGGTAGATGAAGCCATGTAATGTGAGCCGGCTGGCAAACTCCCACAGGAGAAAAGAATGCCAGTCCTGATAGATATGCCACTCGATGTCACTGAGGGAACCATTTTCAAAAAGATTCTTTGCAAAGATATACCTGGTTGGAAGTGGGATGGGAATGGGGATGGGAGGAGAATGGGAAATGGAATGAAAGGCACCAGAGAGAGAGAGAAGCAGAAAAATCAATAACAAACTTGTTCCATGTCTGTTCAAACCACTTAACCTTTCGAGCTCCTCATCAATCCTTAAGAAACCTGAATTCTTAACCCATATCTCCCTCCCTGCTCAATAACTAAGATGGGAAATAGGATCTAGACTTTGGAGGCTGAAATCACACCTTTCCAGATGGATTGATTCACTGGAAGAAAAGGGACAGAAGATAGTATCATTGGTCCCTAACAATTTTCTCTGCTAGAAATCAGTCAGAACATACAGCAAATATATGTTAACTTGAACTTTTGAGATCTCCTTATTATTATTATAGCAAGGCCCAAAACAAATAAACAAGTGAATCCAGTATAAACCCACCCACTCAATTTCATACAAGGACTGAGGACTTCTGACTCTCCAGGCTACTGAGCCATCCTTTTGTCTAGCTGAGACATGCAGAACAAATAGTTTTTATGTGGTGTCCTCTATGGAGCAGAAAATGCATTTCCCACTAATTTCAGTATTACCAAGAAAGCAAACTCTCCTGCAAAGTGCATATGAGCTCTTGCTTGCTTGCTTCCTGTGCTGCTGAGTTTCTAGTTCAGATAAAAGAAAGCTAAAGCTAATAATCAAACCAGCTTTGCCCCCTGCTTATTTCTACAACCAAAAGAGCATCTGGTAAACAGGAAATCAGAGCTAAACACAAACCATGGTTTCAGACAAACCAGGGGTCAATTCTGCTTTCAAACCTCAGGCATTTTAATACAAAACACAATTTGCATCCTAAACAAAGTACTCCAGTTTTCAAGGCAATGCTCAGCAACTGGCCACTTCAGCAACTGGCCACCTCCGAGAAAATAAAATTCAGAACCCTTGTATACGATGGCTCAGGGAAGTGCAGACTGCAAGGCTGTGAGTGTCACCATTAAGGGAATACCTCAGAATAACATTCCAGGGTCTGATCCTGGCTGAAAGATTCACTAGCTATGTAACCTCAGGCAAGTCACCTAAATCCTCTCAGCCCGTTATTATGATGTCTTGTAATAATCCTCATAAAGTGCTTAGAAGAGTGACTGGCACATGGTATTCTAGATATCTTAGTAATAAATATAACTGCTTTTTGTCAGGCTATGAAGAAGCTAACTTAGAAACTCCAAAAGTAAACTTTCCCAGTCTGGAATGGTTTAGCCATAGTCTAGTTGATGAGAACAAAGAAAAGGGTAACATTTTAAACTCAAAATGTTTTTGAGTTCTTCACAGATAACTAGAAGATGAAATTAAGATCCTATAAAGTGGCCATGCACTGTGGCTCACACCTGTAATCCCAGCACTTTTGGAGGCTGAGGCAGGCGGACCACCTGAGGCCAGGAGTTTGAGACCAGCCTGGCCAACATGGTGAAACCCCGTCTCTACTAAAAACACAAAAATTAGCCAGGCATGATGGCGTGTCCCTGTAATCCCAGCTACTTAGGAGACTGAGGCGCAAGAATTGCTTGAACCCAGGAAGCAGAGGTTATAGTGAGCCGAGATTATACCACTGCATTCCAGCCTGGGTGACAGAGCGAGACTCTGTCTTAAAACAAAACAAAAAGGATCCTAAAAAGAGAAATTAAAGATTTGCTAATAAGCCCTATGAAAGGGGTTCTTGGCTTTCTTGAGAAAGAGCACTTCCTTTATTTCTTCAAAGCTCTTGGTGGTGATGGGGTGAGGGGTAGAAGGGTGTGGTGCTGAGTGAGAGGGAAGTACTGCAGACTGAATGCAAGGGGCTGTAGGACAGAACAGGGCATAAGGATCTTGGAGTCAGGGTCTCTGCTCGAAAATCATATGCTAACGTTTCCTTTAACTCAAATAGAAGACTAAGATTTCTTCCTCCCTATAATCAACTCTCCCAGATAACCTGTGTTCCTCCTTTGGAACAAATATCACACAGGTGAGCATGTGTTCAGTCCCTGTTAGGCAGGGACTGGGTCTGCCTTATTCACTGTTGCAGCCCCAGGGCCAGCCTTGGTGCTTCAACACAGGAGGCATCCAATAAATCTGTGTGAGTGAACAAAGTCTAAATTACCCTCAGGATTGGAACTTGTGATTAGTTTTCCTTTCTGTCTCAAAAATGCCCTCAGTGAAGATAGCACCTGGAATGTTGTATGCCCACAGTGTAATCAATTCTTACCTCTTCCTTTACAAGCAAAGGTTAAGATCCATGTAGCTTCTTAATGCATTTCTAATTAACAAAGTGTTTCTACTTCTCTATTTTCCTCTGAGGGTCTCACATGCCTACTTACTTCATGAAGGGACTAGAAATAAAGACTATGTTTCCCAGCAACCCAGGTGGTTATATGTAATTCAACTTCTGAGTCCGAGAGGCATGGCTTGGGAGAAAAGAGAGGAAAACAGGCACATGGGATACCCAACAGCTGAAAAAGAAGTAAAACCTATAGCCCAGTCGTATGTAATTCACATATTTAGCTTTTATAAAAAGTAGGCTCTCTCGGGGTACATAAAGAAGGAATGGATAGCCTATAGAGTTTGTTTTATATATCTTCCAAGATTTTAGGGTAAAGTCAGAAAAATCACTTGTCATTTACAAAAGTACCCTTATTTTTTTCTTCTAGGAGGCTTTCTGAAAGCACTAAGAAATAGAACTCGTTTGTGTAATCCGGAATTAAGAGTAACCAACTGAGCGTCTTCAGCAGTGACACTTTCCATTTTGATAATTCAAAGAGCCTTAAGAAAGATCATTTTGCTTGAAAGCACCATTTCACACTGACACTGGTCATTTATAGGCTTCAGATAAGAAAAACCCCAGCAGTGTCCAGATCAAGCCATCCTGACTTTGTCTCTAGGTGGCTTTACCTCAAGTCACAGCCTGGTCTCTGTGGCAGAGCCAGGCATTCTGGAGCCTGCACGGCCTAGCTCTTCTGGAGCAGATGGGCGCACTTCCCAGGGTGCTGCTAGCCTGCATTAAAAGTGACTTCACATCTCATTCCCTCAGGTGGTCAGGATGATGCCCATCCCTGATCTGACACAGGCACTGATGTCCACGAGACTCTGGCCAGCAAGAAGCCCTCTCACAGCAGGAAGGGGTCAAAAAGGGCTAAATCTGAGACAGAAGCCAGTTTCACAAAATGTGCTATTTCTGCCTAAGCATCCTTTCTTGAAGAATAAAAAAAAGGCTGAAAATATCTCCTATATCATTTTTAGGAACACAAATTTTAATTTTGTCTGCTTTTTTCTTAAAGAGGATAACCAACCACTGAATCATTTGATTTCTTAGAATATACACTGCTACTTCAGTGTCTGTTCTGTGCCTTTTAGCATGTGATGGTTACATTAGGTGGCTACCAGTTTGCTCCATGCCAGAAAAGAAGGAAACCTAAGATAATCAGTAGCAATATAAGAAAATCAAAGCATTCAGTTGATGAAAAACACAATTTCCTTTCTTGACATAGATGACAATTTGGTACAAGTACAATTCTGGACAAATCTGTATAGTGTTGTCTTTAAAAAAGAAGACAATTTTTTAAAGTATAATTATCAGTGACCAGAGCAGTGCAGGATCTGTGCAAGATCAAACAGGCGGCACTGAGCATGGGGCTTGTGACTGGTGGAGGGCTTGGCATTTTACCTGTCACTGTACACAGACCTCTCAAAGATCTGTACTGGCTTCCTGGCCTGTAAGAGTTTCTCAGGGAAGGGCTCCAGCTGTACTTTCAGGCGGCTCAAAAAGGAAAATGTCTGGAATGTGTAGGACCATCGTGCTGGCTCCCGGTACATCATATTCAGCAAGTTTCCAAGACTTTGGGCAGTGCAGGCCTAGAGGGAGATGAAAAAAAAAAAAAAAGAGAATTTCCTAGAAAGCGTATTTACTCCATGGGGTACACCCCTCCACCTTCCCAAACAGGTTTAATAATCAACGAAACAAGGAATTATAAAAGTTTTCTTCCACCAAAAAGGTAGAATCAGATCCCCAGTTTAGTCAAAATTTCATAATCAGGGATGAGATTTTCCTACCTATTAAAAAAGACTCTCTTTTTTTTTTTTTTTTCTTTTTTTTGAGACGGAGTCTTACTCTGCAGCCCAGGCTGGAGTGCAGTGGCCGGATCTCAGCTCACTGCAAGCTCCGCCGCCCGGGTTTAGGCCATTCTCCTGTCTCAGCCTCCCCAGTAGCTGGGACTACAGGCGCCCGCCTCGTCGCCCGGCTAGTTTTTTGTATTTTTTAGTAGAGACGGGGTTTCACCATATGAGCCAGGATGGTCTCGATCTCCTGACCTCGTGATCCACCCATCTCGGCCTCCCAAAGTGCTGGGATTACAGACTTGAGCCACCGCGCCCGGCCTAAAAAAAAAGACTCTCTAACGGGAGATGACATGCCACTTCAATATAACAAAAGCAGAGGAAGAACCATATATAGAATTAACACGATCACTGATTGAGGGATTTGTGAAGTCTGTCTAGGGAGGAGTTAACAGTCAACGACCATCTAAAATTTAACTTTGAATCAAATCTTTCCACTATAACACTATGTTGCCTCTCTTTTGAGTTCCATCTGTAGCTATTTGTTTATAAAATGTCAAGGCAAACTGGAAAGCAACTGCTTATTTGAAAATCCAACCAATCAACCACCAAATAGAATTCTGTATCTTTCATATAAGGACTACAATTTGTTTGTTAAAGAAAAACAAAACCCTACTTAATTCTAGAGACTTTATGAAACATAATTAAAACATTTCACTTGCTCAGCATATGCAAGTGGGCACAAGTGTGGGATGTTCAGCAGCCCCGGATTCTTTCTTTTTTTTTTTTTGAGACAGAGTCTCGCTCTGCCACCCAGGCTGGAGTGCAGTGGCGCAATCTCGGCTCACTGCAACCTCCCAGCTCACTGCAACCTCCCGGCTCACTGCAATCTCTGCCCCCCTCCCCACCCCAGCTGAGTTCAAATAATTCTCCTACCTCAGCCTCCTGAGTGGCTGGGATCACAAGCGCCCGCCACCATGACAAGCTAATTTTTGTAGTTTTAGTAGAGACAGGGTTTCACCATGCTGGCCAGGCTGGTCTCGAACTCCTGACCTCAGATGATCCACCCGTTTTGCCCTCCCAAAGTGCTGGAATTACAGGCATGAGCCACCACGCCCGGCCCCAGATTCTTTTCTGGATCTGCCATTAACTCAACAATGCAAAAGTGAGTTTTGTACAAAAGCACTTTGGAGCTGTATTTTTCATTCAATTGCCATTAACTGAAGGCCTGTGTGGAAGACACGCTACATGGACAGGGTACTGTAAGGGTAGAGAAAAAGGAATTAACATTTATTTTAACCTTTACTGTGGTATGTTATCTCCTTTAATCTTCAAAACAGCTTCATGAGGTAGGTACTGCTGTAACGCCCCTTTTCCAGAGGGGAAAATCCACTCAGAGGTGAAGTAACTTACTTGTGCAAGGTTTCATGGTGAATAAATGTTGAAGGGACTCAAACCTGGCTTCCTCTAACCTCATCATTCCAACACCCTCCATCTAAAGGTGAACAAAACAGTTCCTGAACTCAAAGAGCTCACAATGCAAAAAGGAAGAGGGTGATGAGGATATACAAAGCTGGAATGTAAGGCAGAACATGAGATGAAGGGATGATTACTGACGGTGGAAGGAATCTCAGGGAGTTTCTGAAATAAAGTGGCATTAAGCTGGGAAGTAACTGATGAGTAGAATTCTCACAGATGGAAATGGAGATCAAAAAGACTGCATTTCAGGTAGAAACAACAGTACAGGAGGAGAAAAAAGATTAAAAAACACTAAGTAGTCCAATTTGGCTAAAAAGCACTCTTAGATTCCGAAGAAGGGTCCTAGTCTTTGAAAGGCTTCAGCAAGAGCAACACATATAGCGCAGAGTGGACCAGAAAAACATTTAACTTGGAGGTATTTTTGGGATTTCCCTCCTTCTGACCCCGCAAGCCCACACTTACTAGCCTCACACATGGCCCCTGACTAAGAGCTGGAGGTAGAAGTAGGAGGACAAATTTGAGTCTCCTATAGTCTCTGTGGTATCACTAGAGATGGTAGGGAGCAGCTGTGGGCCTGTAGCACAATTCACACACTGTATGTAGAAACAGGAGAAAACAAAAGATACTGCCTTGCTGATAAAACAAGAATAGGCTGTCATAAAAAAGGAGGAATAAGAAAAGAACTTTCTTAGAGTTGAAAAAAATGCAATTGCCAAAGTAAAACATCCAATGAAGATAATGAAGATGGTAACTAGCAGACTACATAATGCAGTAAACCTAATTAGTGAATTAGAAGATCCTCAAAGAGAATCACTTTAATGGCTAGGTATGGGGGCTCACACCTGCCCAGCACTTTGGGGGGCCAAGGCAGGAGGACTGCTTGAGGCCAAGAGTTCAAGACCAACTTGGGCAACACAGCGAGACTCTGTCTCTACAAAAAAAATTTAAAAATTACCTGGGCATAGTGGTGCATGCCTGTAGTCCCAGCTATTCTGCAGGCTGAGGTGGGAGGATTTGCTTGAGCCCAGGAGTTCAATGCTGCAGTGTGCTATACACTTGATCTTAGCCAAAAGGCTGAGAAGTGATGCTGCAGTGAGCTATAATAGGGCCACTGCATTCCAGCCTGGGAAAGTGAGACTCTTTAAAAAAAGAGACAAGAGTATCAGCTTAAGAAATTCTCCCTAGGGGCCAGACATGGTGGCTGATGCCTGTAATCCCAGCACTTTCGGAGGCCAAGGCGGGCAAATCGCCTGAGGTCAGGGGTTCAAGATCAGTCTGGCCAACATGGTGAAAGCCTGTCACTACTAAAAATACAAAATTAGCTGGGCATGGTGGTGCATGCCTGTAATCCCAGCTACTTGGGAGGCTGAGGCAGGAGAATCGCCTGAACCCAGGAGGTGGAGGTTGCAATGAGCCGAGATTGCACCATTGCACTCCAGCCCGGGCAACAGGAGCGAAAACTCCATCTAAAAACACACACACACACACACACACACAAAACCCCATGAATAACTGAGGCAGAATACAGTTGTCCAATAATGATTCCCCTCAAACAGCACTGAATCCATATAATCTTAAGGATGATTTCTATCATACCTTCAAGGAATAGATCATTCCCATGCTAGAAAAGAAGAAAAATTTCTCCATTTATTTTCATAACATTGATGGTAAAACCCGTCACAAACTACACATGGGCCAGGCATCACGGCTCACACCTGTGGTCCCAACACCTTGGGAATCCAAGGTGGAAAGATTACTTGAGCCTAGGAGTTCAAGACCAGCCTGGGCAGCAAAGTGAGAACCTATCTCTACATAAAAAAATTTTTTTAAGTAGACAGGGACAGTGGTATGCACCTATAGTCCCAACTACCCAAGAGACTGAGGTGGGAAGATAGCTGGCTTCCCCCAGAACAAGATGGAAGCTACTGTGTCTCTTATGACCTACCCTAGAAAGGTATTTCTTATTTTTGCTACTTTCTATTTACTGGAAACAAATCACAAAGTCCAGCCACGTTCAAGGCAAGAATTAATGCTCTACTTCTTGAAGGGAGGAATACCAAACAATTGTGGACATGCAGTCATGTATCCCTTAACAACAGGAGTATGTTCTGAGAAATGTGTCATTGGACAATTTTGTCACTGTGTGACCATGAGAGAATGTACTCACACAAACCTAGATGGGATAGCCTGTTACACACTTAGGCTTTAAGGTATACCCTGCTGCTCCTAGGCTACAAAGCTGTGTCACATGCCACTGTATTGAATACTGCAGGCAATTATAATACAATGGTATTTGTGTATCTAAACATAGAAAAGGTACAGTAAAAATATGTTGTTATAATCTTACAGGACCACCATTGTACACATTGACAAAAACATCATTATGTGGCCCACGACTTTATTTTGAAATCTCAACAGGTGACCTGTGGCATACTCAGAAAAAGATATATAATTTATTCCTGCATAGGAAAGTTAATTTCACAAATACACACACAGGCACACATACAGACATATAAAGAAACAACTTAAGAAACAAAAATCCTCAATAGGCATGATATGCCAGCCACAAAAGCTAACACAATTCTGGGTTGGAATAAAAAAAAATGGCACCCAGAACAAGTTCCATGATACTCTGGTCCCACTTAGACTACATCCAGAATGTCCTGTTTACCTCCAAGTAGCACTCTTAGTAAATTCAAAGTGGAAAGTGAACAAACTAGGACTCATCACTTAGGTAAAGTTACTTCAGAGTAAAGAATAGCCTGCAGGAAAATCGGAGGTGTTTGGCTTGAAAGAGAGAAGACTTGACCAGGCATGGTAACTCATGCCTATAATCCCAGCACTTTGGGGGCCAAGGTGGGTAGATCGCTTGAGCCCAGGAGTTTGAGACCAGCCTGGCCAACATGGCGAAACCCTGTCTCTACTAAAGATACAAAAATTATCCCAGCATGGTGGCATGCACCCATTAGTCTCAGTTCTCAGGAGGCTGAGGCATGAGAATCACTTGAACCCAGGAGGTGGAGGTTACAGTGGGCTGAGATCACACCATTGCACCCCAGCCTGGGTGACAGAATGCGACTGTCAAAAAAAAAAAAAAAGAGGGAGACTTGAGGGGGAGAAGGAACAGGAAAATCATTACCTTCAACTATATATAGGGTTGTTACGGGGAAAAGTTAAAAGACTTAGGGGGTAGAACTTGAACCAATGAGTCAGAGTCACAGGGGTGCAACGTGGCTCATTAAAAGGCAGAATTGTTTAGCAATTAGAGTTAAGAACCAGAATGTGCCACTGAGTGAATGTTCCAGGTGGAGGCAAGAGGAGTTCATGGTGCTTGAGGAGGCATGGTGCTTCTGCTCCCTCTGAGGGTCATGTCCAAACAGGTCCTTCCTTACTCACACTGATGTGGCTGGAAACCAACCCTACGGCCTCTGCCAAAGCCATAGTCTTCACACCATGGCCTAAACTATGAGGTAAAAGTGAAATGTACTTATACCTCATAGTAAAGTGCCTGGCACATAGTACGTGCTCATAAATGTTAGCTGTTATCTCTCCAATTGACTCAAAGTGTGACTGGAACCTCTCTAATATCCCTTCCAATTTCTAAGACTTTATTTAAAAAGTTAAAATCACTATAATTAGCTATTAAGCCTAGTGGTTAGCTTCAGTAATAATGTAAATACTTAAGTGTAGGAATGACAAAATTCATCTTCAAAGTCATCCATGCTGGTTGGACATGCTTTGGGAAACCACAAACAACAGAGGCAGTCACTTAGATAGACATATAAAAACCACAAAAATCAAAACTACACATATTCAAACAAGTCATATCCTCTCTGGTGTATGTGGTCTGCTTTCTGGAATGAAGCTATTTTAAAAAGGATACTCAAACTGGGCTACTTTACCCACTCAGAGTAAATTAAATTACGACAATTAGATTATTCACCCATGCCTGCCAACTACCCACCACAACTAAAAACTTACTTTTTGGGTGCCAGCAGCCTGGATATCCTGCCATGTTGCTACAGGTTCTGTAGCGACGTGCCATTCTGGGTAAGTTTTAGCGAGTAACTTCACAAACGTGGACTTTCCCACAGCTGTAATGCAAACAGCATGTATTGGGATGCTTCCCAAATCAGGGCTGAAGGAGAAGGCTTCTACTGAACTCTGTCACAAACGCCCAACTCAAGGGAACAAGTATCAGTTTTCTGAATTTCAAACTTAGCAGCCAGACTGATAACAGATCAATCCATGCCAACCAGAGCCACTATAATGAATACAGCCAATAGGGAGGAAAAATTCCTTCAAGATTTAATTTGCAATTTCCATGTCTCAACCTTCCAGAGGCAGAGCATTTAATAACAGCTGAAAATGTAAAAGTAGATGAAATCAGTTCCGTAAGTTCTATCACTTGAGTCACCATTCTATTTGTGCTGTGACAGTGTAAAATTTCTCAGTTTTTCAAGATAAAAAATAAAAATGATTATAATATCATTCATTCAACAAATCTAAAAAATATTCATGGAGTGCTGACTATGTGCTCAGGACTGTCAGGCACTGTGGGTACAATGGTAAACAAAACACAGAATGGATTTTGCCCTCACAGAGCTTGTATGGGTGACAGATAGTAGACAAACACAAAATTAACTACTAACAAACTGTGTTAGGTGCTAGGAAAAAATGCAGGATGGCCCTAATATAGCCCAGGAGGTCAAAGAAGACTCCTTCGAAAAAATGAGAAGATGACAATTCATGCAAAGGGAGTAGCATGCACAAAGACCTGAAAGACAGAAAGAAGTTGACATACAACAATACAGAAGTTTGAGGCCCTAGAAGAAGCCATATAGTATGGCTACAGCATGAGTAAGTGATGGAGAAGTGGCTCAAAATGGGTGTAGCCACACAGAGAGGGAGTCTGGGGCCAGGTCACACAGGGCTCTGTAGTCATGGTAAGAAGACTGAATTCTATTCTAAGGGCAATGGGAAGTTAGTGAGGATTGGTTTTAAGTAGGAAAATTATAAGACTCCTTCTCATTTTTAAAAGATCACTCCACCAGCTATGTAAGAATGGGATGAAGCAGAAGCAAGCAGGCTAGTTAAAAGATACAGCAGCTTGTCCCGGGGTTATAGCAGAGGAGTGAAAAGTAGTGGTTGTTTCGAGAAATATTTTGGAGATGAAATCAACCTAGTAACACATTCAAGTTGTCTTTTCCCATTTATACCAATGTTTGGCCCATACCTCCCTGAGCTCCAGAGACTCTATTCAAGAACCCTCCAGACATCTCCACTTGGGACATCCCACAAACACCTCAAAGTCAACATATTTCCTAAATGAACTAATCATCTTTGCCACCAAACTGAGCTTCCTCCTGTATCCCAGACCTCAGGGTATGAACATACCATCCACTCACTGACAGAAGTCCCTCCTCTGCCAAACCTCGGTGGCCACCAAATCCTTCTGCATTTGCTTTTCAATTTTTCATATTTGTCCTTTTCTCTCTATTCCCACCTCCATGCTCAAGACCAGCCTCTTATCATCTCTTGCCTTTCTGATGCTGGCCTTGCTCTCTTCAATCCATGCTCCATACTGTGGTCAGACTGAACATGAAATAACACTGCTTACAATCTTTTTTTTTTTTTTTTTTGAGACGGAGTCTCACTCTGTCGCCCAGGCTGGAGTGCAGTGGCCGGATCTCAGCTCACTGCAAGCTCCGCCTCCCGGATTTACGCCATTATCCTGCATCAGCCTCCCGAGTAGCTGGGACTACAGGCGCCCGCCACCTCACCCGGCTAGTTTTTTTGTATTTTTTAGTAGAGACGGGGTTTCACCATGTTAGCCAGGATGATCTCGATCTCCTGACCTCGTGATCCGCCCGTCTCGGCCTCCCAAAGTGCTGGGATTACAGGCTTGAGCCACCGCACCTGGCCTGCTTACAATCTTTTGACAACTCCCTGTTGGCTACAGCAAGGGCAAGTGATGGAGGAGTGGCTCAAGATGGGCGTGGCCACACAGGCAGTCCAGGGCCAGGTCACATAGGGCCTTGTGGCCATGGTAAGAGGGCTGAATTCTATTCTAAGGGCAACGGGAAGTTAGTGACATCTGAGCTAAGACCTGAACTAGCTTCATGACAAACTCCAAACTCTTTAACATGGTCTGCAAGACACAACAAGATCTGATCCCTGTGTATTGCCTCTCTGGCCTCAGCTTTCCTTTAGGGAGCCTACACTCCTGCAGGACCAAACTCCAATCATGCCATGTTCTCTTGCAAATATGACTTTGCATATGCTTTCTCATTTCCCGAAGCGCCTCCTCTCCTCACCTGACCAACGCCTACTCAATCCTCAATTCTGTTTAGATGTACCTCCTGTGTGAAGCCTTCCCAGATCCTGATACCTCTGAGCAGGATTAGCTAGTCCTCCTTTGTGCTTGGCTTGGTATTCTGGGTGAGACTCCATCACTGCACCTGTCATTGTGTTTCTCCAGCTAGAGGATGGAGCTCCTCTAGGGTAGAAAACAAACTGAAACCTAATGACCTGGCCAAATGAATAAAATACACAGTATATTACTAATTTCAGTTCTCTCTGAAACCTACATTTGTGAAAAATAAAAAATGAATCTTAAGACTGTATCTGGACCTCAATCTCCTCTATCAGAAGTAATCTATCTCAAGGGAAAGAAGGGGGGCATCCTTCCACTTATGGTTACTGATTGGGGTGCTGATATCTCAGCACAAGAACCCACACATTTAACAGATGACATTTACTATATGCCACCCCAACTCCTCTCTGAATAGGCAGGATAAGAACAAACAGCATGAATCTGTAGATTTGTACAGTCACGCTCATCTCTCAGTCCCCACCTCCACCTAACTTGTGTGTGCTTCTTCACATCTGTTCAATCCCTGCTCTTCCCACACTCCAATGAATAAATGCCCTCCCCTGCTCTTCCAGGCCTGTGTCTAAATCCTTTCCGCCAGCAAGCCTAAGGTCCCACTTCTTCATTACTTCTCTAGCTCTGAATTCCTACCACACTGGTCAGGTGCCAAGTGGTTGAATGTGTATATTATCAGATACCTGTCTGCCCTGAGTAAGCCCTTGCTTAAAATATTTGGCCCAGATGGTCAATATTTAGTTTGTAGGTTGTTTCACAAGTCTAAAATATGGTCCCTGCTATTTAATAGCTAAAAAGTTATTTTAATGAATATGAAAAGATAAATGTAGTTGATTTGTTACATGGCTGGGATTGAATGATTGTTAGAATTACATATATACATATATATATATATATAAATTTTTTTTTTTTTTTTTTTTTTTGAGACAGAGTCTAGCTCTGTCATCCAGGCTGGAGTGCAGTGATGTGATCTCAGCTCACTGCAAGCTCCGCCTCCTGGGTTCACGCCATTCTCCTGTCTCAGCCTCCCAAGTAGCTGGGACTACAGGCGCCCGCCACCATGCCCGGCTAGTTTTTTGGTATTTTTAGTAGAGACGGGGTTTCACCGTGTTAGCCGGGATGGTCTCGATCTCCTGACCTCGTGATCCACCCACCTCGGCCTCCCAAAGTGCTGGGATTACAGGCATGAGCCCCCGCACCTGGCCAGAATTACTTATATTTTTTAAAAGTTAAAAACAATTACCTTAAAAAAACTGTTGCAGATGGAAAAGAAGGGCTCTGAGGTCAGACACTATTAGTTCATCTAAGAGCAGTCAGGACTCCAAGAAATTGACTCATGCAATTTAAACACATAAATTCTAGAATGCCAACAAATTAGATGTAATAGGAAATATACAGTTCCAATGACTGGAACAATAACATCTAATACCCAGGGTACTCTGTAACCCATTCCCCATTCCAAGGCTTCTGGAAAGCCAGTTTAGTAATCAGAAGGCAGCTTCAGCATACAATGACAGTAAATGGTGGTGAAAGGTCCTAAGAGCTGTGCCATCCATGTTTCTGGGGCTTGGAGAGCCTGAGTAATTCACTACAGGGCAGTATTTCTTAAACTAATTCCACTGGAACTGAGCTGTGCCAGGTACCACCCACAGATGTGGAATAATTACTTTAAAAAATAATTCAAAGTTATATGTTTTTATTAAAGCCAGACACAGTATAACTTTCTCAGTGCTGTGATATCTGATCATAATATATATTTTTTTCCTTCCTGCTGGGGTGTTTTTTGTCTGTTTGTTTTGACAAATGTTTCTAGGTGTTCACAGGGGGTTCATAAGAGTGGTGGTGTTTGGCTCTCCACTGCTTCAGAGGCCTCCGCCTAGTGATCGGAACACCCCTGTCTAGAGAAAGCCTACTTCTTCAGTCAATCTCTTATGATATCATTATCTCAGACTTACTGCAATTTAGTTAGATCCCAGCTTAGCTGCTATCTTTCCTTTTGAGATTGGGGTCTCTCTCGTCACCCAGGCTGGAGTGCAGTGGTGCGATCTTGGCTCACAGCAACCTCTGCCTCCCGGGCTCAGGTGATCTTCTCACCTCAGCCTGCTGGGTAGCTGGTCCAGTATGTTTGACCTGCCCAATATATTGTTTGTTTGTTTGTTTATGAGATGGAGTCTAGCTGTCGCCCAGGCTGGAGTGCAGTGGCACAATCTCGGCTCACTGCAACCTCCGCTTCCTGGGTTTAAGTGACTCTCCTGCCTCAGCCTCTCGAGTAGCTGGGACTATAGGTGTGTGCCACCACGCCCAGCTAATTTTTGTATTTTTGGCAGAGACAGGGTTTTACCATGTTGCCCCGGCTGGTATCAGACTCCTGAGTTCAAGCGATCCACCTGCCTTGGCCTCCCAAAGTGCTGGGATTACAGGCGTGAGCCATTGCGCCGGGCCACTGCAGTTATCTTTCTTTTCTTTTCTTTTTTTTTTTTTTCTTTTTTGAGACAGAGTCTTGCTCTGTTGCCCAGGCTGGACTGCAGTGGGGCAATCTCAGCTCACTGCAACCTCTGACTCCTGGGTTCAACTGATTCTCCAGCCTCTCAGCCTCACGAGTAACTGGGACTACCGGCACGTGCCACCACACCTGACTAATTTTTGTATTTTTAGTAGAGACAGGGTTTCGCCATGTTGGCCAGGCTGGTCTCGAACTCCTGACCTCAGGTATCTGCCCACCTCAGCCTCCCAAAGTGCTGGGATGACAGGCGTCAGCCACATCGCCCGGCCTATCTTTCAATATACTCTTAGTATTATGAATTTTGGAAGGTATCGGATCTTACAAGCAGCATCAAACCTTCCCTTAGGACCTTGGCCACCAGTGTTCTCTGTTGTTATATTGCCACGACTTTCAAAAAGGTGGAAGGTACTTTCTTAAGAGTATATTACTTCAACATGTTGATTTTCATTAGCTCCATGATTCTCATTCCACAAGCTGGGCCAGAGAGTTCTGTTGTTATCACTCATCTTTTCCTAAGGCATGGTTTTTTCTCCCCACAAAATTTTCTATAAACTGACAATGCCTACCATAGCTATGTAATGCTAAAATCTACCAGTAAGATAGCATATGATGTAATACCCGAAATAACAGATCCCATTATTTTACGTCTAATACAGCTGTATTTCACAGGAGCCTATATTTATCACCTCTAGGCATTTTCATCTCCTGAACAAGATGAAAAACATGAGGAAAAAAAAATCCAATTCTGAAATCTTTTACCAAAATCCAACAGTCAGAACATATAAAACTGTCTAATGTCTTTTTTAAAAAATCCTTTCAAAAAAAATTAAAGTCTTTATTTCAGATACTGTATTTGATGCTGCATTCATTCACTCACTCATTCATTCAATCAACAAATGTTTATGGAGTAGCTACTAAGTGGTAGGTACTATAACTGAAATGATGATCTAGGCTGAAAGCTTGCCCTCAAGTTATATTCCAACCCCAAGACTGAGTACCCAGGATCACACAGGCTCTAAGCTTAAAAGCATTCTAGGCAAAGTTAATACAAATCAGTCAGCAGGCTTAAAAAAAAATTAATACATTTTACTTTGATGCCTTTTCTTCATGAAAAACTGTTTACGAAAAAAAAAAAAAAAAAAAGGCCAAAAAACTTCCTCACACCTTCCTATGATCCAAACTCATCTGTTCAGCACAAAAGACTCTTACTGATCTGGCATCCCCTCCTCCCTGCCTTGCCTACCAGGTGATTCAGCTTTCCACTGCCACCTTCTCTGCGAAGCCTCCTTGAACTCTCTCCAGCTCCACTTCATCTCTAGGCAGAGTTAATTACTGCCTGCTCTGGTTTACCAAAGGATTACACTGTAATTATTTGTTCACTCATCACTCCCTCCAGCTAGACTGGGAGCTCACTTTTAAAGACAGAGACTGAACCTTTGCATCCTGGGTATGAGAACAGTGATAGATGGATGGAAGGAGGTGAGTCACAGGCACAGAGAATCCACTACACAGTATTTGATATAAATAGGCTATTTTTCCCCAAGGATTCTTTGCCCAACATTTATACTCAAAATAAGTAAAAGACACATATTAGTGATGTGAAGTCACTAATTTTGAATGCTGGAGGAAACATGTTATTAGGGAAGCCCTCTACTGCTTTATGTTTAAGTCTCTTGATTGAAAAGTGCAAAAGAGTTTTCTCTTCTCTGGTTGGGTCTTTGAAAATCAAGTAAAAATGCTGAGATGACTCACTGACAGTGAGATTTCATACAGCAATCTTTTCTTCAATTTAGGCTTGTAATCGTAAGATAATCACAAAAAGATGATAATACACTGTAGGGATGAACAGTCTTAGAAGAGAGGCTAAGTGTTTTATGTTTTAGATTTTCAAGGGTTCTAGGTACCAACCTTTTGACTTTCAATCACACATCTTATATGGCTTCGCAAGTCATGCCAGATGCCATTAGTTGCTACTTCACTGATCAATTTTCCTTACATGCCACTGTCTGCACCTTCAGGATCAGAATAACAGGACTTAGAGCAGAAGGAATACAAGAAAACCCCCTCTAAACATACCTAATTTTGGTTAGGACAGGGGTTCACCTTCCCTGTTCAGGTTTCCTGAATGGGTGCTCTCAATCTGATTTGCTTGAGGATGTTACCTGTGATTAGAGAAGATGCTCACTCTTGATTTAAAAAGCAGTTTAATGTATCCCTGTGTGGGTACCAATGCCTAACTTCTACATGGATATCACAGCACAGGATTCAAGAATCTGGTCAGTACTGAGTACACTGGGTCAAGGCAGGGATTAGGTGTCAGCAATACAAAGATGAACAGCACAGCACACTGAGTGGTCAGAGCCCAAGGAAGGTGGTGAATGTGCAAACAAGCTCAGCAGAACTCAAGTGCTGCAGCAGTTGTGGGTACAAAATGTTATGTCAGCCCACAGAGGAGGCAGTGACTAATTCTGTCTAGGGAGAGTCATCAGGGTGTGTGGGGTGATGAAGAGTAGTGGGAGATAAAAGGAAAAAAGAGTCAGATTAGGTTCCCCCATTCCACTTCTCATCACATTTTTCTGGGGCAACTGCATTTACTTCCAAGGCTTCAACAACTACCTCCCACCAGTCAACAACTTCCACATCTGAAACCTCAGCACCCATCTCCAGACTCTCTTGACTTCAGACATATATTCCAATCTGTCTCAGAACACCTCTATGTCTCACAGGAACCTCATACAAAACATATCACTCTACCCTCCCCAGACTGCCTCTTCCTTTATTCCCTTTATCCCTCATGAACCTCAGTGTCACCCTCCTGTACTCCTCCTTATCCCTCGCCTCCAAGTGGCCACCACATCCTGTCAATCCCACTTCCAAAATCTCTCTCATACCATCGCTTCTCTGTCTCTCCAGTTCTTCTATTCAGGCCTGCATCTTTCCTCCCTCCAATTACTCCAATAGCCATAAAACTAGTGCACAGACTCAACTCTGTTCCAATTGATCTATTCATTCATCCAACAAACTGGATGCAAGGCACTATGGGTACTGCAGCAAACAAAATATACAAAGAAAGTGCCTGTTTTATGGAGCTTTCTTTCTCATCCTACACAGTTTCCTTTTTAAAATTAATCTGGTCATGGCACACACTGGCTTCAAGTGTTCAACAGCCTCCCACTGCCAACAGGACAAACTAGCATGGTCCACAAGGCTCTTCGACATAATGGCAAATCCCACCCTTCCAATCTCTTGTTCTGCCACGCTTTCACAGGTCCCTTCAATTCCAGGCACATCCAACTATTTCTCTTCCATTAAAACTGCATGTGTTAGTCAGGCGTGATGGCACATGCCTGTAGTCTCAGCTACTTGGGAGGCTGAAGCAGGAGAATCACTTGAACCTGGGAGGTGGAGGTTGCAGTGAGATGAGATCACACCACTGCACTCCAGCCTGGGTGACAGAATGAGACTCCGTCTCAAAAACATAAACAAAACCAAAACCAAAACCAAAAAAACTGCATGTGTTTCTTCAGGCTTCACCACTTTGGCACATGTTGCTTTCTATGCTTGAAACACTTTTTCCTCTTCTTCCTCTTGGGAATTCCTACCCCAGAGATTCTGGCTTTCCATGCCCAATCACGGATCTCACCACACTGTATGAAAATTATGTCGAGTCAGAGGGGCGTGGTGGCTCACGCCTGTAATCCCAGCACTTTGGGAGGCCAAGGTTCGCGGATCACAAGGTCAGGAGATCGAGACCATCCTGGCTAACATGGTGAAACCCCGTCTCCACTAAAAAATACAAAAAATTAGCCGGGCGTGATGGTGGGCACCTGTAGTCCCAACTACTCAGGAGGCTGAGGCAGCAGAATGGCGTGAACCTGGGAGGCGGAGGTTGCAGTGAGCCGAGATCGTGCCAGTGCACTCTAGCCTGGGCGACAGAGTAAGACTCTGGCTCAAAAAAAAAAAGAAAAGAAAAGAAAAGAAAGGAAAATTATGTCAAGTCTGTTTCTCCCATTTGGTTGTGAGCTCCTTGAAGGACAGGAACTGTAACCTATTCACTGCTATGCTTAGCATGAGAGTGGAGTCTTAGTCCTCACTCAGTAAGCCTCTGTTGCATGAGAGAGCAAGAAAGAAGCAGAGAAATTTGAGGTTAAGAAGCAAAGGTCAGGAAAATAGAGGGAGTTCAAACTTTATCTGATGACCTGTCCTAAGTTACTTTGTGATATACCCTGTTTTCTCTCTGGGCTTTGAGGACAGAGCTTCCTTTAGGGGTGTGTTTCTCAAAGTACAGTACAAAACATATTTAAATAATAACATCATCAGGCAAATAGCAGGACTCTCCCTTCCCATTCCTTTCAATGTTTCCAATTTGGCTGGAGAAAAACACGCAGCCATGGTGACTGGTCTCACTTTAAATTCATGACCACTAACTCAAAGTGGGTCCTAAATGGTACCCAGCAATTTAACATTTCCTTTGCTTATACACTAGAGTATTTCATGTCGTGTCTCCACATTCACTCTTAGCTGATGACCTTTCCTATTTCACGCTGAAAACAGACACAACCAGGCCGGGCGTGGTGGCTCACGTAATCCCAGCACTTTGGGAGGCCGAGGTGGGCAGATCACAAGGTCAGGAGATCGAGACCATCCTGGCTAACATGGTGAAACTCCGTCTCTACTAAAAAAAAAAATACAAAAAATTAGCCGGGCGTGGTGGCGGGTGCCTGTAGTCCCAGCTACTCAGGAGGCTGAGGCAGGAGAATGGCGTGAACCCGGGAGGCAGAGCTTGCAGTGAGCCGAGATGGCACCACTACACTCCAGAATGGGAGAGAACAAGACTCCGGCTCACACACAAAAAAAAAAAACAGACACAACCAAAAGACCTTCCCAAGTTCCCACTACACTCACTCAAGTTGGTGCTCATATATTTTGCCATCACTCCTGTTACTAGGGACGAACTGTGCTCCTAGCTAAGGCTAAAGTCTTTCCCACTGGGCAATAGATCCTATTCTTTCTTGCTTAAAAATCACTCCAGCAATTCTATCCTCTGTCCCAATTTACCAATTTTCCTCCTTTCTACTAGACCACTTCCGTCAACTCACAAACATACTCTAATTCTTCTTACAAAAAGAAAATTAAAAATGCTAAACTCTCATACCCTCTTCTAATTTCAGCTACCACCCCATGACTTCCCTTTCTAAAAACTTCCAGTTATCTTAACCCACTCTCCTCACCTCCCATTCTCCTGGAACCTGTACGGATTAGGCTTTCACTCCTAACACTCCTTAAACTGTTCGAGTTCACCAAAGACCTTCATTTACTTAAACAGTATAACACAGCTGATCATTCCCTCCCACTGAACACCTTCTTCACTTGGCTTCCAGGATAGCATTCTGTTTTTTCCTCCTGTGTCAGTGGGCATTCCTTCTCTGTCTCTGCTTATTCCTTCCCACCTCCCCAGTCTCATAATATTTGCATGCCCAGGGCTCAGTCCTTTCCATCAACACATAGTCTTCCAGCATTAAATACCACCTACATTTACAGCTCCAGTCCAGGAAGACCCTAATTCTGAAGTTACATATCCAACTACCTATCCAACACCTCTACTTGGATATTAATAGGCATGTAAAAACCTAACATGCTTAAAACCAAGGCTCACGCCTGTAATCCCAGCACTTTGGGAGGCCAAGGCAGGAGGATCACTTGAGCCCAGGAGTTCAAGACCTGCCTGGGAAATACAGTGAGACCCCCATCTTTACAAAAAATATAAAAAATCAGCCAGGCATAGTGGCAAACGCCTGTGGTTCCAGCTACTCAAGAGGCTAAGGTCGGAGGATGGCTTGAGCCTGGGAGGCAGGCTGCAGTGAGATGCAATCGCATCACTGTATTCTAGCCTGGGCAAGAGGGCAAAACCCCACCAAGCGAGGGGAAGAGAGGGGAGGAAGAAGGAAAGGAGGAAATAAAATCAAGAGTCTATCTTTCAAGTACTCAAGTCAAAATAACTGGAGTCATCATTGGCCCCTCTATCTTACACTCTGCATTCAATCTGTCACCAAATCCAACTGGCCCTACCTTAAAATATAACTAGAACCCAATCATTTCTCACCACTTCCACTGTTAAATTTTACTTAAAATGTAACTCAATTTTTGTTAACGTATAACTAAGTATAACTAGAATCCAATCATGTCTCACCATTTTCACAAAGGTCCAACATACCATAATTATTGCAATACCACTTAACACCCTTTATTTTCAACGTATCAGTCACAGTGATCTTTTTATAATCTAAGTAAAACTGTCGCTTGACTCCTCAAACCTTCCAATGGCTACCCATCTCAGTAAGATTAAAAACCTATGATAAGGCCTATAAAATCTGGCCAACCCTTGGGCTTCTGCCCTCATTTCCCTACCGTCCTTGCTCACTCGACTTCAGCCACATTAACTTCCCTCCTATTCCCCAAACACACTTTCCACCTCAGGGCCTTTCCAATTGCTTTTCACTGTGCTTAGAGGATTCTTCTCCCAGGTATCCACATGGTTTGCTCCCTCACCTTCTTCAGTTTTTTGCTCAGATGTCACCTTCTCAGTGAGGCCTTGCTTATTTAAAATGACAACTTTGGCCAGGCGCGGTGGCTCACGCCTATAATCCCAGCACTTTGGGAGGCTGAGGCAGGCGGATCATCTGAAGTCAGGAGTTCAAGACCAGCCTGGCCAACATGGTGAAACTCTGTCTCTAAAAATAAAACAAAAATTAGCTGGGTGTGGTGGCGGGTGCCTCTAATCCCAGCTACTGGGGAGGCTAAGGCAGGAGAATCACTTGAATCAGAGAGGCTGAGGTTGCAGTGAGTCGAGATCAAGCCACTGCACTCCCACCTGGGCAACAAGAGCGACACTCCATCTCAAATAAAATAAAAGCTTCCCTCAATTCTTCATCCCTGATTTTTCTCCATCACACTCATTACTCTCTAACATATTGTTCACCTTGCTTAATTTGTGTTGTTTATTGTCTATCTCTCCCTACTTGAGTTCCATGAGAGCAGAGATTTTTATTTCTTCTATTCACAGCTGTATTCTCCAGGCCAAGAACAGTGCTGGCATAGGGAAGTGACTCAAAAGGTGATTTGTTGAATGAATAAAAAAAGAAATTCTCAGTTTGCTGCTATAATGTCTTCAGTACTCAACACTTGCTAAGCCCCTTTTAGGGCTCAGTACCTTGGCAGGTAGAAGTATCAAGTTAGAATTTATTAATATTAAATTGAAATGCTTTGCCTTCATTTTGCTTTTTGACTACTTTTTATTCAAGATACTGGGTCTCAATCTTGTAACAAAATTATTTTTAATTTAATACATGTTCTTAAGTTAAAAAGTGAGGTTCTTCTAAGAAAAACCTTAAGAAATTATCATGCAACTAGCACAGGCACAAAAACTGTGAATGTGGTATTTGACCGACTTAAGTTTAGGAACTCTCTTAGAATAGGGTTGCCAGATAAAATACAGGACACAGTTAAATATGAACTTTCAAAGAGTGATTTCGTTGTTGTTTTGCTGTAAGGATGCCCCAAATATTGCATTGGACACACACTAAAAATAATTCGTTATCTTAAATTCTATTTTAACTGGATATTATTTTTAATTTTTGCTAAATATGGCAACCCTATCTAGGAGAACAAATAAACTGCACCCGCTTGTCGCTTCAATTTCGATCTATTACAAACAGCTAATAAAATTCTTGTCCTAGCCACTAACGGCGTGGCTTTTATGCCCTAACAAATGTGTCCCTGTGGGTGGGAAATGAGGCCCGATACTCTAAAAATCAAGGAGGCAAAGATCCACAGTGCACTTTGCGAGGGGAAAGGCCCTCCTCGCAGCCCAGAAAGAGAGGCCGGCCGCATCAGACGCGGGCCATTCCGAGCCCAGCTCCTTTCCCAGCCTCTGTCACCTGCATGGCGGAGGCCAAGGCTTGGCAGTCCCTTTCCGGCCCTTACCAATGTTGCCTTCGATGGAGAGCCTTCGGGGCCCGCGCCCCGCGTGCAGGCCCCTGGAGAAGGGAACGCCCTCGAGTAGGCGCTGGGCCATGGAACTGAAGGGTGCTCGAAGCCGACTAAGAAAGAGGCGGCCCGCGGCCATCCCACCCACGATTCGCACAACGATCACTTCCGCGGAGAGCACTTCCGTCCTAGGTACCGCTGCTCACTCGCTCCAGCGCTCCGCTGACGTAAGGCGATCGTCAGGCAGGAAGTGGGTGGGGTTGAACATGCGACGGGGTGCGCCCAAGAGACCGCTCTGCTCTCGCGATGTTTGTAAAGAAGCGTTGCGAGAAGGAAGGGTTTTACAAGGGTGCAGAATTTGCTAGTAACAGGAGTTGCGGTGTTGAGTGGCTCCTCAGTTTTTGTTCATTGGATAAATAACATTTTAGGAGACATAACTCCACAATCCAACCACCTCATTTTTGTATAACTTTAAAATAAATTTTATAACTGAAGACAAATTAAAAAAAGAAACTAATTTTAAGAGGGGATTTTTCCCCCCCAGGTGCTTGTTGTCTGGTTTTTAATACTGTAAGAAAATAGAAGTTTTAAAGTAGGAAAATGACTCAATCTGATGATTTACACAAATTTAACTTTTTCCTATTCCCTGTAATTCCCTGCATAATGCTGGCATATTATTGACTAAATTAACAAATTAGATAATCAGTTACACCCCATCTCTTAGTTTGTGTCTTGAGTAAATAAATAAATGTTCGGTCAATCGATTCGCATTATAGCCAAAAATCCCTTCAGGATAAGGTGGTGGTGGCTCAGGTATGTTACTGGAAATCGTTTAAACCTGGTAGGTTGGGTTCTGTGCACGTAAGCAATGGCAGGTAGAGACTTGCCGGTGTAGAAAACCTGAGTCCTGCTGTCGGTGAAGCGTGCTCTACAGAAGGGCAGGGACCTAAGCTGCTGCCACAGGTGAGGCCGGACTGCCACACCCAGTCGTCATAACAACCTCAGAACTAATGATTTACGAAATGTTGTCAAATGGTGCTTCTAGTTCCAATCGCTTGAATCACCAGAGTCAAAACCAGGAGTCAACAGGCCAAACCGGCCTTCAGGCAGAACTCAGGTGTGGTAGGTTTTAGAAGACAAGGATCTGATGGCAAAGAGGCTGGAGAAGGACCGGGGCTGGGATACCTAAGCTGTTCCCATAGAAAGCACAGGACCTTTTTCTTTTTTTTTTTTTTTTTTTTTTTTTTTTTTTTTTTTTT